>NW_026894354.1:0-143077 GCF_032452875.1 Bos javanicus | reverse complement strand
GTGGTGCAAACTTCTTGTCTTGAAGTTTGATTGGTCTTCCGCGTAAACCAAGCTACTCAGTCTCTTTTCTCCACCGAATTTTCCTACTGAGCTCTCCTCATACTATTATTCTTGACATCTCTGATTAGCATATAAATAGTCGCCTAGGCCATCTCTCCTTCGAATACCCTGGATCAGTTGGGGCTGGTCCCCGGCAGGTGGCGACCGAACAGGGACCTCAGGAGGCAATACTCAAAGAGCTGAGCAGACACGAACCACGCAATCAGCAGGCAATAAGCATGGAGCTCAGCAGTGACGAATCTCGCAGCTCAGCTGGCAATTGTCAAGCAGATGAGCCGACAGGAATCACGCAGCTCAGATGGCAATTGTCATGCAGATGAGCCGGCAGGAATCACGCAGCTCAGCAGGCCCCAATCAAGTGACTCTGCAGGCACTGATCACGTGGCTGATCAAGTCCAGATCACGTGACTGAGCATGCACTGATCACGTGGCTATCATGCACTGATGGCGTGGCTGATCGTGCACTGATGACGTGGCTGATTGGGCACTGATCACATGGCTCATTATGGACTGATCACGTGTTTATCAGGCAATGATCAGTGACTGACAGGCGCTGATCATGGGACTGTGCACGCACTGATCAGGTGGCTGATCAGGAACTGACCACCTGACCGCGCATGCGGTGATCACGTGGCTGGTCGTTCACTGATCACGTGTTTATCATACGGTGATCACGTGACTGAGAGGCGCTGATCACGTGACTGTGCCGTCAGTGATCACGTGGCTGAGCAGGCACTGATATCGTGACTGAGCATGCACTGATCATGTGCCGGGAGCCGGGGAGGCATTTCACTCTGGACAAAGGTCATGAGGAAGGAGGCTCGGCATAGGCAAATGAGGAATCGAGCATCAGGAGTCCACCCGGATATTCTTGAGCATCTCCCCCCAAAAAAACCGGAGTCTGCCTACTGTATTGCTTTGTGCTCTCACCTCTGATTTCACTGGGGGCTGTCCCCCACCACCATCTCGCTCTCTCTGTCAAAGAGTTAACTTACAGCTCCAATTCATAAAGTTCCTTGTCATTCTTCCCTTTAACTTCCAGCTGAGTCTCCATCTGGAGCGCGGAACCCACCACGCTTACTAATTATGCCTGGGCTGCTAAGACCCACTCGAGAAGGTGTCTAGGGTGAGGCACCTTTCGCTATTCGAGAGGGCGCCTGCGGCCTGCGTAAGTGGTGCAAACTTCTTGTCTTGAAGTTTGATTGGTCTTCCGCGTAAACCAATCTACTCAGTCTCTTTTCTCCACTGAATTTTCCTACTGAGCTCTCCTCATACTATTATTCTTGACATCTCTGATTAGCATATAAAAAGTCGCCTAGGCCATCTCTCCTTCGAATACCCTGGATCAGTTGGGGCTGGTCCCCGGCAGGTGGTGACTGGACAGGGACCTCAGGAGGCAATACTCAAAGAGCTGAGCAGACACGAACCACGCAATCAGCAGGCAATAAGCATGGAGCTCAGCAGTGACGAATCATGCTGCTCAACTGGCAATAATCAAGCACGTGACCAGGCAGGAATCACGCGGCTCAGCCGGCAATTCTCAAGCAGATGAGCCGACAGGAATCACGCAGTTCAGATGGCAATTGTCATGCAGATGAGCCGGCAGGAATCACGCAGCTCAGATGGCAATTGTCATGCAGATGAGCCAACAGGAATCACGCAGCTCAGCGGGCCCTGATCACGTGACTCTGCAGGCGCTGATCACGTGGCTGATCAAGTCCAGATCACGTGACTGAGCATGCATTGTTCACGTGGCTGATCATCCACTGATCACGTGACTGCGCGCACTGATGGCGTGGCTGATCGGGCACTGATCACATGGCTCATCATGCACAGATCACGTGTTTATCAGGCAATGATCAGTGACTGGCAGGCGCTGATCATGGGACTGTGCACGCACTGATCACGTGGCTATCGCGCACTAATCACTTGGCTGCGCATGCACTGATGACGTGGCTGTTCGGGCACTGATCACGTGTTTATCAGGCAGTGATCAGTGACTGAGAGGCGCTGATCAGGGGACTGTGCACGCACTGATCAGGTGGCTGATCAGGAACTGACCACCTGACCGCGCATGCAGTGATCACGTGGTGCTCGTTCACTGATCACGTCTTTATCATACGGTGGTCACGTGACTGAGAGGCGCTGATCACGTGACTGTGCCGTCAGTGATCACGTGGCTGAGCAGGCACTGATATCGTGACTGAGCATGCACTGATCATGTGCCGGGAGCCGGGGAGGCATTCCACTCTGGACAAAGGTCATGAGGAAGGAGGCTCGGCATACGCAAATGCGGGATCGAGCCTCAGGAGTCCACCCGGATATTCTCGAGCATCTCCCCAAGAAAACCGGAGTCTGCCTACTGTATTGCTTTGTGCTCTCACCTCTGATTTCACTGGGGGCTGTCCCCCACCACCATCTCGCTCTCTCTGTCAAAGAGTTAACTTACAGCTCCAATTCATAAAGTTCCTTGTCATTCTTCCCTTTAACTTCCAGCTGAGTCTCCATCTGGAGCACTGAACCCACCACGCTTACTAATTATGCCTGGGCTGCTAAGACCCACTCGAGAAGGTGTCTAGGGTGAGGCACCTTTCGCTATTCGAGAGGGCGCCTGCGGCCCACACAAGTGGTGCAAACTTCTTGTCTTGAAGTTTGATTGGTCTTCCGCGTAAACCAAGCTACTCAGTCTCTTTTCTCCACCGAATTTTCCTACTGAGCTCTCCTCATACTATTATTCTTGACATCTCTGATTAGCATATAAAGAGTCGCCTTGGCCATCTCTCCTTCGAATACCCTGGATCAGTTGGGGCTGGTCCCCGGCAGGTGGCGACCGAACAGGGACCTCAGGAGGCAATACTCAAAGAGCTGAGCAGACACGAACCACGCAATCAGCAGGCAATAAGCATGGAGCACAGCAGTGACGAGTCACGCTGCTCAACTGGCAATAATCAAGCACGTGACCAGGCAGGAATCACGCAGCTCAGCTGGCAATTGTCAAGCAGATGAGCCGACAGGAATCACGCAGCTCAGATGGCAATTGTCATGCAGATGAGCCGGCAGGAATCACGCAGCTCAGCAGGCCCTGATCACGTGACTCTGCAGGCACTGATCACGTGGCTGATCAAGTCCAGATCACGTGACTGAGCATGCACTGATCACGTGGCTATCATGCACTGATGACGTGACTGCCCATGCACTGATGACGTGGCTGTTCGGGCACTGATCACGTGTTTATCAGGCAGTGATTAGTGACTGACAGGCGCTGATCAGGGGACTGTGCACGCACTGATCAGGTGGCTGATCAGGAACTGACCACCTGACCGCGCATGCAGTGATCACGTGGCTGGTCGTTCACTGATCACGTGTTTATCATACGGTGATCACGTGACTGAGAGGCGCTGATCACGTGACTGTGCCGTCAGTGATCTAGTGGCTGAGCAGGCACTGATATCGTGACTGAGAATGCACTGATCATGTGCCGGGAGACGGGGAGGCATTCCACTCTGGACAAAGGTCATGAGGAAGGAGGCTCGGCATACGCAAATGCGGGATCGAGCCTCAGGAGTCCACCCGGATATTCTCGAGCATCTCCACCCCAGAAAAACCGGAGTCTGCCTACTGAATTGCTTTGTGCTCTCACCTCTGATTTCACTGGGGGCTGTCCCCCAACACCATCTCGCTCTCTCTGTCAAAGAGTTAACTTACAGCTCCAATTCATAAAGTTCCTTGTCATTCTTCCCTTTAACTTCCAGCTGAGTCTCCATCTGGAGCGCGGAACCCACCACGCTTACTAATTATGCCTGGGCTGCTAAGACCCACTCGAGAAGGTGTCTAGGGTGAGGCACCTTTCGCTATTCGAGAGGGCGCCTGCGGCCTACGTAAGTGGTGCAGACTTCTTGTCTTGAAGTTTGATTGGTCTTCCGCATAAACCAAGCTACTCAGTCTCTTTTCTCCACCGAATTTTCCTACTGAGCTCTCCTCATACTATTATTCTTGACATCTCTGATTAGCATATAAAGAGTCGCCTAGGCCATCTCTCCTTCGAATACCCTGGATCAGTTGGGGCTGGTCCCCGGCAGGTGGCGACCGAACAGGGACCTCAGGAGGCAATACTCAAAGAGCTGAGCAGACACGAACCACGCAATCAGCAGGCAATAAGCATGGAGCTCAGCAGTGACGAGTCACGCTGCTCAACTGGCAATAATCAAGCACGTGACCAGGCAGGAATCACGCAGCTCAGCTGGCAATTGTCAAGCAGATGAGCCGACAGGAATCACGCAGCTCAGATGGCAATTGTCATGCAGATGAGCCGGCAGGAATCACGCAGCTCAGCAGGCCCTGATCACGTGACTCTGCAGGCACTGATCACGTGGCTGATCAAGTCCAGATCACGTGACTGAGCATGCACTGATCACGTGGCTATCATGCACTGATGGCGTGACTGCGCATGCACTGATGACGTGGCTGTTCGGGCACTGATCACGTGTTTATCAGGCGGTGATCAGTGACTGACAGGCGCTGATCAGGGGACTGTGCACGCACTGATCAGGTGGCTGATCAGGAACTGACCACCTGACCGCGCATGCAGTGATCACGTGGCTGGTCTTTCACTGATCACGTGTTTATCATACGGTGATCACGTGACTGAGAGGCGCTGATCACGTGACTGTGCCGTCAGTGATCTAGTGGCTGAGCAGGCACTGATATCGTGACTGAGAATGCACTGATCATGTGCCGGGAGACGGGGAGGCATTCCACTCTGGACAAAGGTCATGAGGAAGGAGGCTCGGCATACGCAAATGCGGGATCGAGCCTCAGGAGTCCACCCGGATATTCTCGAGCATCTCCACCCCAGAAAAACCGGAGTCTGCCTACTGAATTGCTTTGTGCTCTCACCTCTGATTTCACTGGGGGCTGTCCCCCAACACCATCTCGCTCTCTCTGTCAAAGAGTTAACTTACAGCTCCAATTCATAAAGTTCCTTGTCATTCTTCCCTTTAACTTCCAGCTGAGTCTCCATCTGGAGCGCGGAACCCACCACGCTTACTAATTATGCCTGGGCTGCTAAGACCCACTCGAGAAGGTGTCTAGGGTGAGGCACCTTTCGCTATTCGAGAGGCGCCTGCGGCCTACGTAAGTGGTGCAAACTTCTTGTCTTGAAGTTTGATTGGTCTTCCGCATAAACCAAGCTACTCAGTCTCTTTTCTCCACCGAATTTTCCTACTGAGCTCTCCTCATACTATTATTCTTGACATCTCTGATTAGCATATAAAGAGTCGCCTAGGCCATCTCTCCTTCGAATACCCTGGATCAGTTGGGGCTGGTCCCCGGCAGGTGGCGACCGAACAGGGACCTCAGGAGGCAATACTCAAAGAGCTGAGCAGACAGGAACCACGCAATCAGCACGCAATAAGCATGGAGCTCAGCAGTGACGAATCATGCTGCTCAACTGGCAATAATCAAGCACGTGACCAGGCAGGAATCACGCAGCTCAGCTGGCAATTGTCAAGCAAATGAGCCGACAGGAATCACACAGCTCAGATGGCAATTGTCATGCAGATGAGCCGGCAGGAATCACGCAGCTCAGCAGGCCCTGATCACGTGACTCTGCAGGCACTGATCACGTGGCTGATCAAGTCCAGATCACGTGACTGAGCATGCACTGATCACGTGGCTATCATGCACTGATGACGTGACTGCGCATGCACTGATGACGTGGCTGATCGGGCACTGATCACGTGTTTATCAGGCAATGATCAGTGACTGACAGGCGCTGATCATGGGACTGTGTACGCACTGATCACGTGGCTATCATGCACTGATCAAGTGGCTGATCATACTCTGCTTCCAAAAACTGATCATGCACTGATCACGTGGCTATCATGCACTTCTCACGTGGCTGATCATGCAATGATCACGTAGCTACTATGTACTGGTCACGTGACTGATCATGTACTGATCACGTAATTGATCATGCACTGATCAGGTGACTTATCATGCACTGTTCACGTGACTGATCATGCACTGATCACGTGACTGATCATGCACTGATTTCGTGGCTATCATGCATGGCTCACGTGGCTGATCATGCAATGGTCACCTAGCTACCATGTACTGGTCATGTGACTGATCATGCACTGATCACGTAATTGATCATGCAATGATCATGTGGCTGATCATGCACTGATCACTTGGCTGATCATACACTGGTCTCGGGAAGGATCATGCACTGATCACGGGACTGATCACGCACTGATCACTTGGCTGGTCATACACTGATCACGTGACTGATCATGCACTGATCACGTGGCTATAATGCACTGCTCACGTGGCTGATCATGCAATGATCACGCAGCTACCCTGTACTGTTCACATGACTGATATTGCGCTCATCACGTGACTGATCATGCACTGATCACGTGGCTATCATGCACTACTCACGTGGCTGATCATGCAATGTTCATGTAGCTACCATGTACCGGTCACGTGACTGATCATACACCCATCAGGTGACTGATCATGCACTGATCACGTGGCAATCATGCACTGATCACGTGGCTGATCATACTCTGCTCACATAACTGATCATGCACACATCACGTGGCTATCATGCACTGCTCACGTGGTTGGTCATGCAATGATCACTAGCTACCATATAATGATCACGTGATTCATCATGCACAGATCACGTAAATGATCATGCACTGTTCATGTTACTGATCATGTACTGATCACGTGACTGATCATGCACTGATCACGTGACTGATCATCCACTAAACAGTTGGCTATCATGCACTGATTACTTGGCTGATCATACACTGATCACGAGACTGATCATGCACTGATCATGTCTATATCATGCACTGAACACATGACGGCCCATGCACTGAACACGTGGATGATCATACACTGTTCACGTGTCTGATCATGCACTGATCACGTGGCTGCTCATACACTGCTCATGTAGCTGATCATGCACTGATCACGTGTATATCATGCAGTGCTCACGTGGTTGATCCTGCAATGATCACGTAGCTAACATGTACTGGTCACGTGACTGATCATGCAATGGTAAAGTAATTGATCATGCACTGATCACGTGGCTGATCACACACGTATCACGTGACTGATCATGCACTGATCACGTGGCTATCATGCACTGATCACGTGGTTATCATGCACTGATCACGTGGCTGATCATGCAATGATCACGTAGCTACCATGTACAGGTCACGTGACTGATCATGCACTGATCACAAGGCTGTCATGCACTGATCACGTGGCTATCATGCACTGATCACGTGGATATCATGCACTGATCACGTGGCTGATCACACACGTATCACGTGACTGATCATGCAGTGATATCGTGGCTCTCATGCACTGATCACGGGCTATCATGCACTGATATCATGCACTGATCACGTGGCTGATCACACACGTATCACGTGACTGATCATGCACTGATCAGGTGACTATCATTCACTGATCACGTGGCTATCATGCACTGATCACGTGGCTGATCATGCAATGATCACGTAGCTACCATGTACTGGTCACGTGACTGATCATGCACTGATCACGAAATTGATCCTGCACTGATCACCTGGCTCACCACGCACTGATCACCTGGCTGATCACACACGTATCACGTGACTGATCATGCACTGATCAGGTGACCATCATGCACTGTTCACGTGGCTACCATGCACTGATCACGTGGCTGATCACACACGTATCACGTGACTGATCATGCACTTATCAGGTGACTATGATGCACTGATCACTTGGCAATCATGCACTGATTACCTGGCTGATCATGCAATGATCACGTAATTGATCATTCACTGATCACGTGGCTGATCATGCACTGATCACGTGACAGATCATGCACTGATCACGTGACGGATCATGCACTGATCATGTGACTGATCATACACTGATCAAGTGCCTATGGA
Source organism: Bos javanicus (assembly GCF_032452875.1). Classification (NCBI taxonomy): domain Eukaryota; kingdom Metazoa; phylum Chordata; class Mammalia; order Artiodactyla; family Bovidae; genus Bos; species Bos javanicus. Next base: position 135,059 of record NW_026894354.1, on the reverse strand, counting down.
GGCAATAAACAAAGAGCAGAGTAGGCACGAATCATACTGTCAGCAGGCAATAATCATTGAACTCAGGTGTGAGGAATCATGCTGCTCTGCTGGCAATAATCAAGCAGCTGAGCAGGCAGGAATTACGCAGCACAGCTGGCAATTGTCAAGCAGATGACAGGCAGGAATCCTGCAGCTCAGCTTGCAATTGTCAAGCAGATGAACAGACAGTAATCACGCAGCTCAGCAGGCCCTGATCACGTGACTGAGTATGCACTGTTCACGTGGCTGATCATACACTGATCACGTGATTGATCATGCAATGCTCACGTGGCTATCATGCACTGATCACGTGGCTGAACATGCACTGTTCACGTGGTGGATCACACACCTGTCACGTGACTGATCATGCACTGATCACGTGGCACTCATGCACTGATCACGTGGCTGATCATACTCTGCTCACGTAACTGATCATGCACATATCACGTGGCCATCATGCACTGCTCACGTGGCTGGTCATGCAATGATCACGTAGCTACCATATACTGGTCACGTGATTCATCTCGCACGGATCACGTAAATGATCATGCACTGTTCAAGTGACTGATCATGTACTGATCACGTGACTGATCATGCACTGATCACATGGCTATCATGCACTGCTCACGTGGCTGATCATGCAATGATCATGTAGCATCCATGTACCGGTCACGTGACTGATCATGCACTGATCACGTGGCTATCATGCACTGATCACATGGCTGGTCATACACTGTTCACGTGCCAGGTCATGCACAGATCACGTGATTAATCATGAACTGATCACGTGGCTATAATGCACTGATCACCTGGATTTCATACACTGATTACGTTCCTGTCATGCACAGATCACGTGACTAATCATGAACTGATCAAGTAGGCATCATGCACTGATCACGTTGCTGATCATACACTGTTCACGTGTCTGATCATGCACTGATCACGTGGCTGATCATACACTGCTCATGTAGCTAATCATGCACTGATCACGTGTCTATCATGCAGTGCTCACGTGGCTGATCCTGCAATGATCACGTAGCTAACATGTACTGGTATCGTGACTGATCATGCAAAGGTAACGTAATTGATCATGCACAGATCACGTGACTGATCATGCCCTGATCACGTGACTGATCATGCACTGATCACGTGGCTATCATGCACTGCTCACGTAGCTGATCATGCAATGATCACGTGACTGATCATGCACTGATGACGTGGCTATCATGCACTGCTCACGTGGCTGATAATACAATGATCACATAGCTACCATGTACTGGTCACATGGCTGCTCATACACTGATCACGTAATTGATCATGCACTGCTCACGTGGCTATCATGCACTGCTCACGTGGCTGATCACGCAATGATCACACAGCTACCATGTACTGGTCACATGACTGATCATGCACTGATCACGTAATTGATCATGCACTGATCACGTGACTGATCATGCACTGACCATGTGACTGATCATCCACTGAACAGTTGGCTACCATGCACTGATTACTTGGCTGATCATACACTGATCACCTGACTGATAATGCCCTGATTATCTGGCTCTCATGCACTCATTTCTGGCAATCGTGCCCTGATCACGTGGTTGATCATACACTGATCACGTGACTGATCATGCACAGATCACGTGGCTATCATGCACTGATCACGTGATTGATCATGCACTGATCACTTGGATATCATGCACTGATCACGTGGCTGATCATACACTGTTCACGTGTCTGACCATGCACTGATCATGTGGCTGATCATACACTGCTCACGTAACTGATCATGCACTGATCACGTGGCTATCATGCACTGAATACGTGGCAGAACATGCACTGTTCACGTGGCTGATCACACACCTGTCACATGACATATCATGCACTGATCACGTGGCACTCATGAACTGATCACGTGGCTGATCATACTCTGCTCACGTAACTCATCATGCACACATCACGTGGCTATCAGGCACTGCTCACGTGGTTCGTCATGGAATGATAACGGCTACCATATATTGGTCACGTGACTGATCATGCACAGATCACGTAAATGATCATGCACTGTTCACCTGACTGATCATGTACTGATCACGTGACTGATCATACACTCATCACGGGACAAATCGTGCACTGATCACGGCGCTATCATGCATTCACTACATGACTCCACATGCACTGATCACGTTAATGATCATGCACTGATCACCTGACTGCCCATGCACTGATCACGTTGATAAACATACACTGATCATGTGACAGAACATGCAGTGATCACGGGGCTATCATGCACTGCTAACGTGGCTGATCATGCAATGATGACGTAGCTACCATGTACTGGTCACGTGAGTGATCATGCACTGATCACGTAATTGATCATACACTGATCAGGTGACTTATCATGCACTGTTCACGTGACTGATCATGCTCTGATCACGTAACTGATAATGCACTGATCTCGTTGCTATCATGCACTGATCACATGGCTGATCATGCAATGATCACGTAGCTGCCATGTACTGATCACGTGACTATCATGCACTGATCACGTAATTGATCATGCACTGATCACGTGACTGATCATGCACACATCACGTGGCTTACATGCACTGCTCACGTGGCTGGTCATGCAATGATCACTTAGCTACCATATACTGGTCACGCGACTTATCATGCACAGATCACGTAAATGATTGTGCACTGATCCCGTGACTGATCATGTACTGATCACGTGACTGATCATGCACTGATCACGTGGCTATCATGCTCTTCTCATTTGGGTGATCATGCATTGATCATGTAGCAACCATGTACTGGTCACCTGACTGATCATGCACTGATCATGTAATTGATCCAGCACTGGTCACGTGGCTCATCATGCACTGATCACGTGACTGTTCATCGCACTGATCACTTGACTGATCATGCACTGATCACGTGGCTATAATGCCCTGATTACGTGGCTGATCATACACTTTTCACGTGCCTGGTCATGCACAGATCACGTGACTAATCATGAACTTATCCGTGGCTATAATGCACTGATCACGTGGCTGATCATACACTGTTCAAGTTCCTGATCATGCACAGATCACTTGACTAATCATGAACTTATCACGTGGCTATAATTCACTGATCACGTGACTATCATGCACTAATTACGTGCTTGTCAGGCACAGATCACGTGACTAATCATGAACTGATCACGTGGTATCATGCACTGATCACGTGGCTGATCATACAATGTTCACGTGTCTCATCATGCACTGATCACGTGGCTGATCATACAGTGCTCACGTGCTGATCATGCACTGATCACGTGTCTATCATGCAGTGCTCACGTGACTTATCCTGTAATAATCACGTAGCTTACATGTACTGGTCAGGTGCCTGATCATGCAATGGTAATGTAATTGATCATGCACTGATCACGTGACTGATCATGTACTGATCACGTGATTGATCATGCACTGATCACATGTGAATCATGCACTGCTTACGTGGCTGATCATACAATGTTCACATAGCTACCATATACTGGTCACATGACTGATCATGCACTGATCACGTAATTGATCATGCACTGATCACGTGACTGATCATGCACTGTTCCACGAGACTGATCATGCACTGATCACGTGGATATCATGCACTAATCACGTGTTTGATCATACACTGTTCACGTGTCTGACCATGCACTGCTCACGTGGCTGATCATACACTGTTCACGTAACTGATCATGCACTGATCACGTGGATTTCATGCACTGATCAAGTGGCTGAACATGCACTGTTCACATGGCTGATCACACACCTGTCACGTGACTGATCATGCACTGATCACGTGGCACTCATGCACTGATCACGTGGGTGATCATACACTGATCACGTGACTGATCATGCACACATCACGTGGCTATCATGCACTGCTCACGTGGCTGATCATGCAATGATCACGGAGCTACCATATACTGGTCACGTGACTGATCATGCACTGATCACGTAAATGATCATGCACTGATCACGTGACTGATCATGCACTGATCACGTGGCTATCATGCACTGATCACGTGGCTGATCATGCACTGATCACGTAGCAACCATGTACTGATCACGTGACTGATCATGCACTGATCACGTATTGATCATGCACTGATCACGTGGCTCATCATGCACTGATCACGTGGCTGATCACACACTGATCACGTGACTGATCATGCACTGATCACGTGGCTATCATGCACTGATCACGTGGCTATCATGCACTGATCACGTGGATATCATGCACTGATCACGTGGCTGATCACACGATCACGTGACTGATCATGCACTGATCACGTGGCTATCATGCACTGATCACGTGACTGATCATGCACTGATCACGTGGCTATCATGCACTGATCACGTGGCTGATCATGCAATGATCACGTAGCTACCATGCACTGATCACGTGACTGATCATGCACTGATCACGTGGCTGATCATGCACTGATCACGTGACTGATCATGCACTGATCACGTGACTGATCATGCACTGATCACGTGGCTATCATGCACTGATCACGTGGCTGATCATGCACTGATCACGCAGCTACATGTACTGATCACGTGACTGATCATGCACTGATCACGTAACTGATCATGCACTGATCACGTGGCTTATCATGCACTGATCATGTGACTGATCATGTGCTGATCATGTTTGCTATCATACACTGATCATGTGCCTCTGGAGGCAATGAACAAAGAGCTGAGTAGGCACGAATCAGTCAGGCAATAATCATGGAACTCAGCTGTGAGAAATCATGCTGCTCAGCTGGCAATAATCAAGCAGCTGAGCAGGCAGGAATTACGCAGCACAGCTGGCAATTGTCAAGCAGATGACAGGCAGGAATCGTGCAGCTCAGCTGGCAATTGTCAAGCAGATGAGCAGACAGTAATCACGCAGCTCAGCAGGCCCTGATCACGTGACTGAGCATGCACTGTTCACGTGGCTGATCATACACTGATCACGTGACTGATCATGCACTGATCACGTGGCTATCATGCACTGATCACGTGGCTGATCATGCACTGATCACGTGACTGATCATGCACTGATCACGTGGCTGATCATGCACTGATCACGTGGCTGATCATGCACTGATCACGGGACTGATCATGCACTGATCACGTGGGCTATCATGCACTGATACATGACTGACATGCACTGATCACGTGCTGATCATGCACTGATCACGTGACTGATCATGCACTGATCACGTGACTGATCATGCACTGATCACGTGGCTATCATGCACTGATCACGTGGCTGATCATGCACTGATCACGTGACTGATCATGCACTGATCACGTGGCTGATCATGCACTGATCACGTGACTGATCATGCACTGATCACGTGACTGATCATGCACTGATCACGTGGCTATCATGCACTGATCACGTGGCTGATCATGCACTGATCACGTAGCTACCATGCACTGATCACGTGACTGATCATGCACTGATCACGTGACTGATCATGCACTGATCACGTGGCTATCATGCACTGATCACGTGGCTGATCATGCACTGATCACGTAGCTACCATGTACTGATCACGTGACTGATCATGCACTGATCACGTGACTGATCATGCACTGATCACGTGGCTGATCATGCACTGATCACGTGACTGATCATGCACTGATCACGTGACTGATCATGCACTGATCACGTGGCTATCATGCACTGATCACGTGGCTGATCATGCACTGATCACGTGACTGATCATGCACTGATCACGTGACTGATCATGCACTGATCACGTGGCTATCATGCACTGATCACGTGGCTGATCATGCACTGATCACGTGACTGATCATGCACTGATCACGTGGCTGATCATGCACTGATCACGTGACTGATCATGCACTGATCACGTGGCTATCATGCACTGATCACGTGGCTGATCATGCACTGATCACGTGGCTGATCACACACTGTCACGTGACTGATCATGCACTGATCACGTGGCACTCATGCACTGATCACGTGGCTGATCATACACTGCTCACGTAACTGATCATGCACTGATCACGTGGCTATCATGCACTGATCACGTGGCTGATCATGCAATGATCACGTAGCTACCATATACTGGTCACGTGACTGATCATGCACTGATCACGTAAATGATCATGCACTGATCACGTGACTGATCATGCACTGATCACGTGACTGATCATGCACTGATCACGTGGCTATCATGCACTGCTCACGTGGCTGATCATGCACTGATCACGCAGCTACCATGTACTGGTCACGTGGCTGATCATGCACTGATCACGTAATTGATCATGCACTGATCACGTGGCTGATCATGCACTGATCACGTGACTGATCATGCACTGATCACGTGGTGTCATGCACTGATCACGTGGCTGATCATGCACTGATCACGGGACTGATCATGCACTGATCACGGGCTATCATGCACTGATCACATGACTGACATGCACTGATCACGTGGCTGATCATGCACTGATCACGTGACTGATCATGCACTGATCACGTGACTGATCATGCACTGATCACGTGGCTGATCATGCACTGATCACGTGGCTATCATGCACTGATCACGTGGCTGATCATGCACTGATCACGTAGCTATCATGCACTGATCACGTGACTGATCATGCACTGATCACGTAATTGATCATGCACTGATCATGCACTGATCACGTGGCTGATCATGCACTGATCACGTGACTGATCATGCACTGATCACGTGACTGATCATGCACTGATCACGTGGCTATCATGCACTGATCACGTGGCTGATCATGCACTGATCACGTGGCTGATCATGCACTGATCACGTGGCTGATCATGCACTGATCACGTGACTGATCATGCACTGATCACGTGGCTGATCATGCACTGATCACGTGGCTATCATGCACTGATCACGTGGCTGATCATGCATGATCACGCAGCTATCATGCACTGATCACGTGACTGATCATGCACTGATCACGTGGCTGATCATGCACTGATCACGTAATTGATCATGCACTGATCATGCACTGATCACGTGACTGATCATGCACTGATCACGTGGCTATCATGCACTATCACGTGGCTGATCATGCACTGATCATGTAGCTACCATGTACAGGTCACGTGAATGATCATACACCCATCAGGTGACTGATCATGCACTGATCACGTGGCTATCATGCACTGATCACGAGACTGATCATGCACTGATCACGTCTATATCATGCACTGATCACATGACTGCCCATGCACTGATCACGTGGATGATCATACACTAATCATGTGACAGATCATGCACTGATCACGTGGCTGATCATGCACTGATACCGTGACTGAGCATGGACTGATCACATGACTATCATGTAGTGATCACGTGACTTAATGGCGCTGATCATGTGACTGATCATGCGCTGATCATGTTTGCTATCATACACTGATCATGTGCCTCTGGAGGCAATAAACAAAGAGCTGAGTAGGCACGAATCAAACAGTCAGCAGGCAATAATCATGGAACTCAGCTGTGAGGAATCATGCTGCTCAGCTGGCAATAATCAAGCAGCTGAGCAGGCAGGAATTACGCAGCACAGCTGGCAATTGTCAAGCAGATGACAGGCAGGAATCGTGCAGCTCAGCTGGCAATTGTCAAGCAGATGAGCAGACAGTAATCACGCAGCTCAGCAGGCCCTGATCACGTGACTGAGCATGCACTGTTCACGTGGCTGATCATACACTGATCACGTGATTGATCATGCACTGATCACTTGGATATCATGCACTGATCACGTGGCTGATCATACACTGTTCACGTGTCTGATCATGCACTGATCACGTGGCTGATCATGCACTGATCACGTGACTGATCATGCACTGATCACGATCATGCACTGATCACGTGGCAATCATGCACTGATCACGTGGCTGATCATGCACTGATCACGTGACTGATCATGCACTGATCACTGGCTATCATGCACTGATCACGTGGCTATCATGCACTGATCACGTGGCTGATCATGCACTGATCACGTGACTGATCATGCACTGATCACGTCTGATCATGCACTGATCACGTGGCACTCATGCACTGATCACGTGGCTGATCATACACTGATCACGTAACTGATCATGCACTGATCACGTGGCTATCATGCACTGCTCACGTGGCTGATCATGCAATGATCACGGCTACCATATACTGGTCACGTGACTGATCATGCACTGATCACGTAAATGATCATGCACTGATCACGTGACTGATCATGCACTGATCACGTGACTGATCATGCACTGATCACGTGGCTATCATGCACTGATCACGTGGCTGATCATGCACGATCACGTAGCAACCATGTACTGGTCACGTGACTGATCATGCACTGATCACGTAATTGATCATGCACTGATCACGTGGCTCATCATGCACTGATCACGTGGCTGATCACACACTATCACGTGACTGATCATGCACTGATCACGTGACTGATCATGCACTGATCACGTGGCTATCATGCACTGATCACGTGGATATCATGCACTGATCACGTGGCTGATCACACATGATCACGTGACTGATCATGCACTGATCACGTGGCTATCATGCACTGATCACGTGGCTGATCATGCACTGATCACGTAGCTACCATGCACTGATCACGTGACTGATCATGCACTGATCACGTGCTGATCATGCACTGATGTCATGCACTGATCACGTGGCTGATCATGCATGATCACGTGACTGATCATGCACTGATCACGTGGCTATCATGCACTGATCACGTGGCTGATCATGCACTGATCACGTAGCTATCATGCACTGATCACGTGACTGATCATGCACTGATCACGTGGCTGATCATGCACTGATCACGTGACTGATCATGCACTGATCACGTGGCTGATCATGCACTGATCACGTGGCTGATCATGCACTGATCACGTGACTGATCATGCACTGATCACGTGACTGATCATGCACTGATCACGTGGCTATCATGCACAATCACGTGGCTGATCATGCACTGATCACGTGGCTGATCATGCACTGATCACGTGACTGATCATGCACTGATCACGTGGCTGATCATGCACTGATCACGTGGCTATCATGCACTGATCACGTGGCTGATCATGCACTGATCACGTGGCTATCATGCACTGATCACGTGGCTGATCATGCACTGATCACGTGACTGATCATGCACTGATCACGTCTGATCATGCACTGATCACGTGACTGATCATGCACTGATCACGTGCTGATCATGCACTGATCACGTGACTGATCATGCACTGATCACGTGGCTATCATGCACTGATCACGTGGCTGATCATGCACTGATCACGTAGCTACCATGCACTGATCACGTGACTGATCATGCACTGATCACGTAACTGATCATGCACTGATCACGTGACTGATCATGCACTGATCACGTGACTGATCATGCACTGATCACGTGGCTATCATGCACTGATCACGTGGCTGATCATGCACTGATCACGTGGCTGATCATGCACTGATCACGTGACTGATCATGCACTGATCACGTGACTGATCATGCACTGATCACGTGGCTATCATGCACTGATCACGTGGCTGATCATGCACTGATCACGTGGCTGATCATGCACTGATCACGTGACTGATCATGCACTGATCACGTGGCACTCATGCACTGATCACGTGGCTGATCATGCACTGATCACGTGACTGATCATGCACTGATCACGTGGCTATCATGCACTGATCACGTGGCTGATCATGCACTGATCACGTAGCTATCATGCACTGATCACGTGACTGATCATGCACTGATCACGTGACTGATCATGCACTGATCACGTGACTGATCATGCACTGATCACGTGACTGATCATGCACTGATCACGTGGCTATCATGCACTGATCACGTGGCTGATCATGCACTGATCACGTGGCTATCATGCACTGATCACGTGACTGATCATGCACTGATCACGTATTGATCATGCACTGATCACGTGACTGATCATGCACTGATCACGTGACTGATCATGCACTGATCACGTGGCTATCATGCACTACTCACGTGGCTGATCATGCAATGATCATGTAGCTACCATGTACTGGTCACGTGACTGATCATACACCCATCAGGTGACTGATCATGCACTGATCACGTGGCTGATCATGCACTGATCACGTGACTGATCATGCACTGATCACGTGACTGATCATGCACTGATCACATGGCTATCATGCACTGATCACGTGGCTGATCATGCACTGATCACGTGGCTGATCATGCACTGATACCGTGACTGAGCATGGACTGATCACATGACTATCATGTAGTGATCACGTGACTTAATGGCGCTGATCATGTGACTGATCATGCGCTGATCATGTTTGCTATCATACACTGATCATGTGCCTCTGGAGGCAATAAACAAAGAGCTGAGTAGGCACGAATCAAACAGTCAGCAGGCAATAATCATGGAACTCAGCTGTGAGGAATCATGCTGCTCAGCTGGCAATAATCAAGCAGCTGAGCAGGCAGGAATTACGCAGCACAGCTGGCAATTGTCAAGCAGATGACAGGCAGGAATCGTGCAGCTCAGCTGGCAATTGTCAAGCAGATGAGCAGACAGTAATCACGCAGCTCAGCAGGCCCTGATCACGTGACTGAGCATGCACTGTTCACGTGGCTGATCATACACTGATCACGTGATGATCATGCACTGATCACTTGGATATCATGCACTGATCACGTGGCTGATCATACACTGTTCACGTGTCTGACCATGCACTGATCACGTGGCTGATCATACACTGCTCACGTAACTGATCATGCACTGATCACGTGGCTATCATGCACTGATCACGTGGCTGAACATGCACTGTTCACGTGGCTGATCACACACTGTCACGTGACATATCATGCACTGATCACGTGGCACTCATGCACTGATCACGTGGCTGATCATGCATGATCACGCAGCTATCATGCACTGATCACGTGACTGATCATGCACTGATCACGTGACTGATCATGCACTGATCACGTGGCTATCATGCACTATCACGTGGCTGATCATGCAATGATCACGTAGCTTCATGCACTGGTCACGTGACTGATCATGCACTGATCACGTGACTGATCATGCACTGATCACGTGGCTATCATGCACTGATCACGTGACTGATCATGCACTGATCACGTCTATATCATGCACTGATCACGTGACTGATCATGCACTGATCACGTGGATGATCATGCACTGATCACGTGACTGATCATGCACTGATCACGTGGCTATCATGCACTGATCACGTGGCTGATCATGCACTGATCACGTAGCTATCATGCACTGATCACGTGACTGATCATGCACTGATCACGTGACTGATCATGCACTGATCACGTGACTGATCATGCACTGATCACGTGACTGATCATGCACTGATCACGTGGCTGTCATGCACTGATCACGTGGCTGATCATGCACTGATCACGTGACTGATCATGCACTGATCACGTGGCTATCATGCACTGATCACGTGGCTGATCATGCACTGATCACGTAGCTACCATGCACTGATCACGTGACTGATCATGCACTGATCACGTGACTGATCATGCACTGATCACGTGACTGATCATGCACTGATCACGTGACTGATCATGCACTGATCACGTGGCTATCATGCACTGATCACGTGGCTGATCATGCACTGATCACGTAGCAATCATGCACTGATCACGTGACTGATCATGCACTGATCACGTGACTGATCATGCACTGATCACGTGGCTGATCATGCACTGATCACGTGGCTGATCATGCACTGATCACGTGACTGATCATGCACTGATCACGTGACTGATCATGCACTGATCACGTGGCTATCATGCACTGATCACGTGGCTATCATGCACTGATCACGTGGCTGATCACACATGATCACGTGACTGATCATGCACTGATCACGTGGCTATCATGCACTGATCACGTGGCTGATCATGCAATGATCACGTAGCTACCATGCACTGATCACGTGACTGATCATGCACTGATCAGTGACTGATCATGCACTGATCACGTGACTGATCATGCACTGATCACGTGACTGATCATGCACTGATCACGTGACTGATCATGCACTGATCACGTGGCTATCATGCACTGATCACGTGGCTGATCATGCACTGATCACGCAGCTACCATGCACTGATCACGTGACTGATCATGCACTGATCACGTAACTGATCATGCACTGATCACGTGGCTTATCATGCACTGATCATGTGACTGATCATGTGCTGATCATGTTTGGTGTCACACACTGATCATGTGCCTCTGGAGGCAATGAACAAAGAGCTGAGTAGGCAGGAATCAGTCAGCAGGCTATAATCATGGAACTCAGCTCTGAGAAATCATGCTGCTCAGCTGGCAATAATCAAGTAGATGAGCAGGCAGGAATTACGCAGCACAGGTGGCAATTGTCAAGCAGATGACAGGCAGGAATCGTGCAGCTCAGCTGGCAATTGTCAAGCAGATGAGCAGACAGTAATCACGCAGCTCAGCAGGCACTGATCACGTGACTGATCATGCACTGATCACGTGGCTGATCACACACTGATCACGTGACTGATCATGCACTGATCACGTGACTGATCATGCACTGATCACGTGGCTGATCATGCACTGATCACGTGGCTGATCATGCACTGATCACGTGACTGATCATGCACTGATCACGTGACTGATCATGCACTGATCACGTGGCTATCATGCACTGCTCACGTGGCTGATCATGCATGATCACGCAGCTACCATGTACTGGTCACATGACTGATCATGCACTGATCACGTGACTGATCATGCACTGATCACGTGGCTATCATGCACTACTCACGTGGCTGATCATGCAATGATCATGTAGCTACCATGTACAGGTCACGTGAATGATCATACACCCATCAGGTGACTGATCATGCACTGATCACGTGGCTATCATGCACTGATCACGAGACTGATCATGCACTGATCACGTCTATATCATGCACTGATCACATGACTGCCCATGCACTGATCACGTGGATGATCATACACTAATCATGTGACAGATCATGCACTGATCACGTGGCTGATCATGCACTGATACCGTGACTGAGCATGGACTGATCACATGACTATCATGTAGTGATCACGTGACTTAATGGCACTGATCATGTGACTGATCATGCGCTGATCATGTTTGCTATCATACACTGATCATGTGCCTCTGGAGGCAATAAACAAAGAGCTGAGTAGGCACGAATCAAACAGTCAGCAGGCAATAATCATGGAACTCAGCTGTGAGGAATCATGCTGCTCAGCTGGCAATAATCAAGCAGCTGAGCAGGCAGGAATTACGCAGCACAGCTGGCAATTGTCAAGCAGATGACAGGCAGGAATCGTGCAGCTCAGCTGGCAATTGTCAAGCAGATGAGCAGACAGTAATCACGCAGCTCAGCAGGCCCTGATCACGTGACTGAGCATGCACTGTTCACGTGGCTGATCATACACTGATCACGTGATTGATCATGCACTGATCACTTGGATATCATGCACTGATCACGTGGCTGATCATACACTGTTCACGTGTCTGACCATGCACTGATCACGTGGCTGATCATACACTGCTCACGTAACTGATCATGCACTGATCACGTGGCTATCATGCACTGATCACGTGGCTGATCATGCACTGATCACGTGGCTGATCATGCACTGATCACGTGACTGATCATGCACTGATCACGTGGCAATCATGCACTGATCACGTGGCTGATCATACACTGATCACGTGACTGATCATGCACTGATCACGTGGCTATCATGCACTGATCACGTGGCTATCATGCACTGATCACGTGGCTGATCATGCACTGATCACGTGACTGATCATGCACTGATCACGTCTGATCATGCACTGATCACGTGACTGATCATGCACTGATCACGTGATGATCATGCACTGATCACGTGACTGATCATGCACTGATCACGTGGCTATCATGCACTGATCACGTGGCTGATCATGCACTGATCACGTAGCTATCATGCACTGATCACGTGACTGATCATGCACTGATCACGTAATTGATCATGCACTGATCACGTGACTGATCATGCACTGATCACGTGACTGATCATGCACTGATCACGTGGCTATCATGCACTGATCACGTGGCTGATCATGCACTGATCACGTGGCTGATCATGCACTGATCACGTGGCTGATCATGCACTGATCACGTGACTGATCATGCACTGATCACGTGGCTATCATGCACTGATCACGTGGCTGATCATGCACTGATCACGTGGCTGATCATGCACTGATCACGTGACTGATCATGCACTGATCACGTGGCTCATGCACTGATCACGTGGCTGATCATGCACTGATCACGTGACTGATCATGCACTGATCACGTGGCTATCATGCACTGATCACGTGGCTGATCATGCACTGATCACGTAGCTGATCATGCACTGATCACGTGACTGATCATGCACTGATCACGTAACTGATCATGCACTGATCACGTGACTGATCATGCACTGATCACGTGACTGATCATGCACTGATCACGTGGCTATCATGCACTGATCACGTGGCTGATCATGCACTGATCACGTGGCTATCATGCACTGATCACGTGACTGATCATGCACTGATCACGTGACTGATCATGCACTGATCACGTGACTGATCATGCACTGATCACGTGACTGATCATGCACTGATCACGTGGCTATCATGCACTACTCACGTGGCTGATCATGCAATGATCATGTAGCTACCATGTACTGGTCACGTGACTGATCATACACCCATCAGGTGACTGATCATGCACTGATCACGTGGCTGATCATGCACTGATCACGTGCCTGATCATGCACTGATCACGTGACAAATCATGCACTGATCACATAGCTATCATGCACTGATCACTGGCTGATCATGCACTGATCACGTGGCTGATCATGCAC
The DNA here is from genome assembly GCF_032452875.1 of Bos javanicus. NCBI lineage: Eukaryota > Metazoa > Chordata > Mammalia > Artiodactyla > Bovidae > Bos > Bos javanicus. Next base: position 119,966 of record NW_026894354.1, on the reverse strand, counting down.
TGATACCGTGACTGAGCATGGACTGATCACATGACTATCATGTAGTGATCACGTGACTTAATGGCGCTGATCATGTGACTGATCATGCGCTGATCATGTTTGCTATCATACACTGATCATGTGCCTCTGGAGGCAATAAACAAAGAGCTGAGTAGGCACGAATCAAACAGTCAGCAGGCAATAATCATGGAACTCAGCTGTGAGGAATCATGCTGCTCAGCTGGCAATAATCAAGCAGCTGAGCAGGCAGGAATTACGCAGCACAGCTGGCAATTGTCAAGCAGATGACAGGCAGGAATCGTGCAGCTCAGCTGGCAATTGTCAAGCAGATGAGCAGACAGTAATCACGCAGCTCAGCAGGCCCTGATCACGTGACTGAGCATGCACTGTTCACGTGGCTGATCATACACTGATCACGTGATGATCATGCACTGATCACGTGGATATCATGCACTGATCACGTGGCTGATCATACACTGTTCACGTGTCTGATCATGCACTGATCACGTGGCTGATCATGCACTGATCACGTAACTGATCATGCACTGATCACGTGGCTATCATGCACTGATCACGTGGCTGATCATGCACTGATCACGTGGCTGATCACACACTGATGACATATCATGCACTGATCACGTGGCACTCATGCACTGATCACGTGGCTGATCATGCATGATCACGCAGCTATCATGCACTGATCACGTGACTGATCATGCACTGATCACGTGACTGATCATGCACTGATCACGTGGCTGATCATGCACTGATCACGTGACTGATCATGCACTGATCACGTGACTGATCATGCACTGATCACGTGGCTATCATGCACTGCTCACGTGGCTGATCATGCATGATCACGCAGCTACCATGTACTGGTCACATGACTGATCATGCACTGATCACGTGACTGATCATGCACTGATCACGTGGCTATCATGCACTATCACGTGGCTGATCATGCAATGATCATGTAGCTACCATGTACAGGTCACGTGAATGATCATACACCCATCAGGTGACTGATCATGCACTGATCACGTGGCTATCATGCACTGATCACGTGACTGATCATGCACTGATCACGTCTATATCATGCACTGATCACATGACTGCCCATGCACTGATCACGTGGATGATCATACACTAATCATGTGACAGATCATGCACTGATCACGTGGCTGATCATGCACTGATACCGTGACTGAGCATGGACTGATCACATGACTATCATGTAGTGATCACGTGACTTAATGGCGCTGATCATGTGACTGATCATGCGCTGATCATGTTTGCTATCATACACTGATCATGTGCCTCTGGAGGCAATAAACAAAGAGCTGAGTAGGCACGAATCAAACAGTCAGCAGGCAATAATCATGGAACTCAGCTGTGAGGAATCATGCTGCTCAGCTGGCAATAATCAAGCAGCTGAGCAGGCAGGAATTACGCAGCACAGCTGGCAATTGTCAAGCAGATGACAGGCAGGAATCGTGCAGCTCAGCTGGCAATTGTCAAGCAGATGAGCAGACAGTAATCACGCAGCTCAGCAGGCCCTGATCACGTGACTGAGCATGCACTGTTCACGTGGCTGATCATACACTGATCACGTGATTGATCATGCACTGATCACTTGGATATCATGCACTGATCACGTGGCTGATCATACACTGTTCACGTGTCTGACCATGCACTGATCACGTGGCTGATCATACACTGCTCACGTAACTGATCATGCACTGATCACGTGGCTATCATGCACTGATCACGTGGCTGATCATGCACTGATCACGTGGCTGATCATGCACTGATCACGTGACTGATCATGCACTGATCACGTGGCAATCATGCACTGATCACGTGGCTGATCATACACTGATCACGTGACTGATCATGCACTGATCACGTGGCTATCATGCACTGATCACGTGGCTATCATGCACTGATCACGTGGCTGATCATGCACTGATCACGTGACTGATCATGCACTGATCACGTCTGATCATGCACTGATCACGTGACTGATCATGCACTGATCACGTGATGATCATGCACTGATCATGTGACTGATCATGCACTGATCACGTGGCTATCATGCACTGATCACGTGGCTGATCATGCACTGATCACGTAGCTACCATGCACTGATCACGTGACTGATCATGCACTGATCACGTGACTGATCATGCACTGATCACGTGACTGATCATGCACTGATCACGTGACTGATCATGCACTGATCACGTGGATATCATGCACTGATCACGTGGCTGATCATGCACTGATCACGTGGCTGATCATGCACTGATCACGTGGCTGATCATGCACTGATCACGTGACTGATCATGCACTGATCACGTGGCTATCATGCACTGATCACGTGGCTGATCATGCACTGATCACGTGGCTGATCATGCACTGTCACGTGACTGATCATGCACTGATCACGTGGCATCATGCACTGATCACGTGGCTGATCATGCACTGATCACGTAACTGATCATGCACTGATCACGTGGCTATCATGCACTGATCACGTGGCTGATCATGCACTGATCACGTAGCTACCATGCACTGATCACGTGACTGATCATGCACTGATCACGTAAATGATCATGCACTGATCACGTGACTGATCATGCACTGATCACGTGACTGATCATGCACTGATCACGTGGCTATCATGCACTGATCACGTGGCTGATCATGCAATGATCACGTAGCAACCATGTACTGGTCACGTGACTGATCATGCACTGATCACGTAATTGATCATGCACTGATCACGTGACTGATCATGCACTGATCACGTGGCTGATCATGCACTGATCACGTGGCTATCATGCACTGATCACGTGGCTGATCATGCACTGATCACGGCTGATCATGCACTGATCACGTGGCTGATCATGCACTGATCACGTGACTGATCATGCACTGATCACGTGGCTATCATGCACTGATCACGTGGCTATCATGCACTGATCACGTGGCTGATCATGCACTGATCACGTAGCTATCATGCACTGATCACGTGACTGATCATGCACTGATCACGTGACTGATCATGCACTGATCACGTGGCTGATCATGCACTGATCACGTGGCTATCATGCACTGATCACGTGGCTGATCATGCACTGATCACGCAGCTACCATGCACTGATCACGTGACTGATCATGCACTGATCACGTAACTGATCATGCACTGATCACGTGGCTGATCATGCACTGATCACGTGACTGATCATGCACTGATCACGTGACTGATCATGCACTGATCACGTGGCTATCATGCACTGATCACGTGGCTGATCATGCACTGATCACGTGACTGATCATGCACTGATCACGTGACTGATCATGCACTGATCACGTGGATATCATGCACTGATCACGTGGCTGATCATGCACTGATCACGTGTCTGATCATGCACTGATCACGTGGCTGATCATGCACTGATCACGTAACTGATCATGCACTGATCACGTGGCTATCATGCACTGATCACGTGGCTGATCATGCACTGATCACGTGGCTGATCACACACTGTCACGTGACTGATCATGCACTGATCACGTGGCACTCATGCACTGATCACGTGGCTGATCATACACTGATCACGTGACTGATCATGCACTGATCACGTGGCTATCATGCACTGATCACGTGGCTGATCATGCAATGATCACGTAGCTACCATATACTGATCACGTGACTGATCATGCACTGATCACGTAAATGATCATGCACTGATCACGTGACTGATCATGCACTGATCACGTGACTGATCATGCACTGATCACGTGGCTATCATGCACTGCTCACGTGGCTGATCATGCACTGATCACGCAGCTACCATGTACTGGTCACGTGGCTGATCATGCACTGATCACGTAATTGATCATGCACTGATCACGTGGCTGATCATGCACTGATCACGTGACTGATCATGCACTGATCATGTGGTGTCATGCACTGATCACGTGGCTGATCATGCACTGATCACGGACTGATCATGCACTGATCACGTGGCTATCATGCACTGATCACATGACTGATCATGCACTGATCACGTGGCTGATCATGCACTGATCACGTGACTGATCATGCACTGATCACGTGACTGATCATGCACTGATCACGTGGCTGATCATGCACTGATCACGTGGCTATCATGCACTGATCACGTGGCTGATCATGCACTGATCACGTAGCTATCATGCACTGATCACGTGACTGATCATGCACTGATCACGTAATTGATCATGCACTGATCATGCACTGATCACGTGGCTGATCATGCACTGATCACGTGACTGATCATGCACTGATCACGTGACTGATCATGCACTGATCACGTGGCTATCATGCACTGATCACGTGGCTGATCATGCACTGATCACGTGACTGATCATGCACTGATCACGTGGCTGATCATGCACTGATCACGTGACTGATCATGCACTGATCACGTGACTGATCATGCACTGATCACGTGGCTATCATGCACTGATCACGTGGCTGATCATGCACTGATCACGCAGCTATCATGCACTGATCACGTGACTGATCATGCACTGATCACGTGACTGATCATGCACTGATCACGTGATCATGCACTGATCATGCACTGATCACGTGACTGATCATGCACTGATCACGTGGCTATCATGCACTATCACGTGGCTGATCATGCAATGATCATGTAGCTACCATGTACAGGTCACGTGAATGATCATACACCCATCAGGTGACTGATCATGCACTGATCACGTGGCTATCATGCACTGATCACGAGACTGATCATGCACTGATCACGTCTATATCATGCACTGATCACATGACTGCCCATGCACTGATCACGTGGATGATCATACACTAATCATGTGACAGATCATGCACTGATCACGTGGCTGATCATGCACTGATACCGTGACTGAGCATGGACTGATCACATGACTATCATGTAGTGATCACGTGACTTAATGGCGCTGATCATGTGACTGATCATGCGCTGATCATGTTTGCTATCATACACTGATCATGTGCCTCTGGAGGCAATAAACAAAGAGCTGAGTAGGCACGAATCAAACAGTCAGCAGGCAATAATCATGGAACTCAGCTGTGAGGAATCATGCTGCTCAGCTGGCAATAATCAAGCAGCTGAGCAGGCAGGAATTACGCAGCACAGCTGGCAATTGTCAAGCAGATGACAGGCAGGAATCGTGCAGCTCAGCTGGCAATTGTCAAGCAGATGAGCAGACAGTAATCACGCAGCTCAGCAGGCCCTGATCACGTGACTGAGCATGCACTGTTCACGTGGCTGATCATACACTGATCACGTGATTGATCATGCACTGATCACTTGGATATCATGCACTGATCACGTGGCTGATCATACACTGTTCACGTGTCTGACCATGCACTGATCACGTGGCTGATCATACACTGCTCACGTAACTGATCATGCACTGATCACGTGGCTATCATGCACTGATCACGTGGCTGATCATGCACTGATCACGTGGCTGATCATGCACTGATCACGTGACTGATCATGCACTGATCACGTGGCAATCATGCACTGATCACGTGGCTGATCATACACTGATCACGTGACTGATCATGCACTGATCACGTGCTATCATGCACTGATCACGTGGCTATCATGCACTGATCACGTGGCTGATCATGCACTGATCACGTGACTGATCATGCACTGATCACGTCTGATCATGCACTGATCACGTGGCATCATGCACTGATCACGTGGCTGATCATGCACTGATCACGTGACTGATCATGCACTGATCACGTGGCTATCATGCACTGATCACGTGGCTGATCATGCACTGATCACGTAGCTACCATACTGATCACGTGACTGATCATGCACTGATCACGTGGCTGATCATGCACTGATCACGTGACTGATCATGCACTGATCACGTGACTGATCATGCACTGATCACGTGGCTATCATGCACTGATCACGTGGCTGATCATGCACTGATCACGTAGCTACCATGCACTGATCACGTGACTGATCATGCACTGATCACGTGATTGATCATGCACTGATCACGTGGCTATCATGCACTGATCACGTGGCTGATCATGCACGATCACGTGACTGATCATGCACTGATCACGTGACTGATCATGCACTGATCACGTGGCTATCATGCACTGATCACGTGGCTATCATGCACTGATCACGTGGCTGATCACACTGATCACGTGACTGATCATGCACTGATCACGTGGCTGATCATGCACTGATCACGTGGCTGATCATGCACTGATCACGTGGCTATCATGCACTGATCACGTGACTGATCATGCACTGATCACGTGCTGATCATGCACTGATGTCATGCACTGATCACGTGGCTGATCACACTGATCACGTGACTGATCATGCACTGATCACGTGGCTATCATGCACTGATCACGTGGCTGATCATGCACTGATCACGTAGCTATCATGCACTGATCACGTGACTGATCATGCACTGATCACGTGGCTGATCATGCACTGATCACGTGACTGATCATGCACTGATCACGTGGCTGATCATGCACTGATCACGTGGCTGATCATGCACTGATCACGTGACTGATCATGCACTGATCACGTGACTGATCATGCACTGATCACGTGGCTATCATGCACTGATCACGTGGCTGATCATGCACTGATCACGTGGCTGATCATGCACTGATCACGTGACTGATCATGCACTGATCACGTGGCTGATCATGCACTGATCACGTGGCTATCATGCACTGATCACGTGGCTGATCATGCACTGATCACGTGGCTATCATGCACTGATCACGTGGCTGATCATGCACTGATCACGTGACTGATCATGCACTGATCACGTCTGATCATGCACTGATCACGTGACTGATCATGCACTGATCACGTGCTGATCATACACTGATCACGTGACTGATCATGCACTGATCACGTGGCTATCATGCACTGATCACGTGGCTGATCATGCACTGATCACGTGGCTATCATGCACTGGTCACGTGACTGATCATGCACTGATCACGTAATTGATCATGCACTGATCACGTGACTGATCATGCACTGATCACGTGACTGATCATGCACTGATCACGTGGCTATCATGCACTGCTCACGTGGCTGATCATGCAATGATCACGTAGCTACCATGTACTGGTCACGTGACTGATCATGCACTGATCACGTAATTGATCATGCACTGATCACGTGACTGATCATGCACTGATCACGTGCTGATCATGCACTGATCACGTGGCTATCATGCACTGATCACGTGGCTGATCATGCACTGATCACGTGCTGATCATGCACTGATCACGTGGCTGATCATGCACTGATCACGTGACTGATCATGCACTGATCACGTGGCTGATCATGCACTGATCACGTGGCTATCATGCACTGATCACGTGGCTGATCATGCACTGATCACGTAGCTATCATGCACTGATCACGTGACTGATCATGCACTGATCACGTGACTGATCATGCACTGATCACGTGGCTGATCATGCACTGATCACGTGGCTATCATGCACTGATCACGTGGCTGATCATGCAATGATCACGCAGCTACCATGTACTGGTCACGTGACTGATCATGCACTGATCACGTTGATCATGCACTGATCACGTGGCTGATCATGCACTGATCACGTGACTGATCATGCACTGATCACGTGACTGATCATGCACTGATCACGTGGCTATCATGCACTGATCACGTGGCTGATCATGCACTGATCACGTGACTGATCATGCACTGATCACGTGACTGATCATGCACTGATCACGTGGATATCATGCACTGATCACGTGGCTGATCATGCACTGATCACGTCTGATCATGCACTGATCACGTGGCTGATCATGCACTGATCACGTGACTGATCATGCACTGATCACGTGGCTATCATGCACTGATCACGTGGCTGATCATGCACTGATCACGTGGCTGATCACACACTGATCACGTGACTGATCATGCACTGATCACGTGGCATCATGCACTGATCACGTGGCTGATCATACACTGATCACGTAACTGATCATGCACTGATCACGTGGCTATCATGCACTGATCACGTGGCTGATCATGCAATGATCACGTAGCTACCATATACTGGTCACGTGACTGATCATGCACTGATCACGTAAATGATCATGCACTGATCACGTGACTGATCATGCACTGATCACGTGACTGATCATGCACTGATCACGTGGCTATCATGCACTGATCACGTGGCTGATCATGCACTGATCACGCAGCTACCATGCACTGATCACGTGGCTGATCATGCACTGATCACGTAATTGATCATGCACTGATCACGTGGCTGATCATGCACTGATCACGTGACTGATCATGCACTGATCATGTGGTGTCATGCACTGATCACGTGGCTGATCATGCACTGATCACGGGACTGATCATGCACTGATCACGTGGCTCATCATGCATGACATGCACTGATCACGTGGCTGATCATGCACTGATCACGTGACTGATCATGCACTGATCACGTGACTGATCATGCACTGATCACGTGGCTGATCATGCACTGATCACGTGGCTATCATGCACTGATCACGTGGCTGATCATGCAATGATCACGTAGCTACCATGCACTGATCACGTGACTGATCATGCACTGATCACGTAATTGATCATGCACTGATCATGCACTGATCACGTGGCTGATCATGCACTGATCACGTGACTGATCATGCACTGATCACGTGACTGATCATGCACTGATCACGTGGCTATCATGCACTGATCACGTGGCTGATCATGCACTGATCACGTGACTGATCATGCACTGATCACGTGGCTGATCATGCACTGATCACGTGACTGATCATGCACTGATCACGTGGCTGATCATGCACTGATCACGTGGCTATCATGCACTGATCACGTGGCTGATCATGCATGATCACGCAGCTATCATGCACTGATCACGTGACTGATCATGCACTGATCACGTGACTGATCATGCACTGATCACGTAACTGATCATGCACTGATCATGCACTGATCACGTGACTGATCATGCACTGATCACGTGGCTATCATGCACTATCACGTGGCTGATCATGCAATGATCATGTAGCTACCATGTACAGGTCACGTGAATGATCATACACCCATCAGGTGACTGATCATGCACTGATCACGTGGCTATCATGCACTGATCACGAGACTGATCATGCACTGATCACGTCTATATCATGCACTGATCACATGACTGCCCATGCACTGATCACGTGGATGATCATACACTAATCATGTGACAGATCATGCACTGATCACGTGGCTGATCATGCACTGATACCGTGACTGAGCATGGACTGATCACATGACTATCATGTAGTGATCACGTGACTTAATGGCGCTGATCATGTGACTGATCATGCGCTGATCATGTTTGCTATCATACACTGATCATGTGCCTCTGGAGGCAATAAACAAAGAGCTGAGTAGGCACGAATCAAACAGTCAGCAGGCAATAATCATGGAACTCAGCTGTGAGGAATCATGCTGCTCAGCTGGCAATAATCAAGCAGCTGAGCAGGCAGGAATTACGCAGCACAGCTGGCAATTGTCAAGCAGATGACAGGCAGGAATCGTGCAGCTCAGCTGGCAATTGTCAAGCAGATGAGCAGACAGTAATCACGCAGCTCAGCAGGCCCTGATCACGTGACTGAGCATGCACTGTTCACGTGGCTGATCATACACTGATCACGTGATTGATCATGCACTGATCACTTGGATATCATGCACTGATCACGTGGCTGATCATACACTGTTCACGTGTCTGACCATGCACTGATCACGTGGCTGATCATACACTGCTCACGTAACTGATCATGCACTGATCACGTGGCTATCATGCACTGATCACGTGGCTGATCATGCACTGATCACGTGGCTGATCATGCACTGATCACGTGACTGATCATGCACTGATCACGTGGCAATCATGCACTGATCACGTGGCTGATCATACACTGATCACGTGACTGATCATGCACTGATCACTGGCTATCATGCACTGATCACGTGGCTATCATGCACTGATCACGTGGCTGATCATGCACTGATCACGTGACTGATCATGCACTGATCACGTCTGATCATGCACTGATCACGTGGCATCATGCACTGATCACGTGGCTGATCATACACTGATCACGTGACTGATCATGCACTGATCACGTGGCTATCATGCACTGATCACGTGGCTGATCATGCACTGATCACGTAGCTACCATGCACTGGTCACGTGACTGATCATGCACTGATCACGTGACTGATCATGCACTGATCACGTGACTGATCATGCACTGATCACGTGACTGATCATGCACTGATCACGTGGCTATCATGCACTGATCACGTGGCTGATCATGCACTGATCACGTAGCTACCATGTACTGGTCACGTGACTGATCATGCACTGATCACGTGACTGATCATGCACTGATCACGTGGCTCATCATGCACTGATCACGTGGCTGATCATGCACGATCACGTGACTGATCATGCACTGATCACGTGACTGATCATGCACTGATCACGTGGCTATCATGCACTGATCACGTGGATATCATGCACTGATCACGTGGCTGATCACACTGATCACGTGACTGATCATGCACTGATCACGTGGCTGATCATGCACTGATCACGTGGCTGATCATGCACTGATCACGTGGCTATCATGCACTGATCACGTGACTGATCATGCACTGATCACGTTGCTGATCATGCACTGATGTCATGCACTGATCACGTGGCTGATCACACTGATCACGTGACTGATCATGCACTGATCACGTGGCTATCATGCACTGATCACGTGGCTGATCATGCACTGATCACGTAGCTATCATGCACTGATCACGTGACTGATCATGCACTGATCACGTGGCTGATCATGCACTGATCACGTGACTGATCATGCACTGATCACGTGGCTGATCATGCACTGATCACGTGGCTGATCATGCACTGATCACGTGACTGATCATGCACTGATCACGTGACTGATCATGCACTGATCACGTGGCTGATCATGCACTGATCACGTGGCTGATCATGCACTGATCACGTGGCTGATCATGCACTGATCACGTGACTGATCATGCACTGATCACGTGGCTGATCATGCACTGATCACGTGGCTATCATGCACTGATCACGTGGCTGATCATGCACTGATCACGTGGCTATCATGCACTGATCACGTGGCTGATCATGCACTGATCACGTGACTGATCATGCACTGATCACGTCTGTATCATGCACTGATCACGTGACTGATCATGCACTGATCACGTGCTGATCATGCACTGATCACGTGACTGATCATGCACTGATCACGTGGCTATCATGCACTGATCACGTGGCTGATCATGCAATGATCACGTAGCTACCATGCACTGGTCACGTGACTGATCATGCACTGATCACGTAATTGATCATGCACTGATCACGTGACTGATCATGCACTGATCACGTGACTGATCATGCACTGATCACGTGGCTATCATGCACTGATCACGTGGCTGATCATGCACTGATCACGTGGCTGATCATGCACTGATCACGTGGCTGATCATGCACTGATCACGTAACTGATCATGCACTGATCACGTGGCTATCATGCACTGATCACGTGGCTGATCATGCACTGATCACGTGGCTGATCATGCACTGATCACGTGACTGATCATGCACTGATCACGTGGCATCATGCACTGATCACGTGGCTGATCATACATGATCACGTGACTCATGCACTGATCACGTGGCTATCATGCACTGCTCACGTGGCTGATCATGCATGATCACGCAGCTACCATGTACTGGTCACATGACTGATCATGCACTGATCACGTGACTGATCATGCAGTGATCACGTGGCTATCATGCACTACTCACGTGGCTGATCATGCAATGATCATGTAGCTACCATGTACAGGTCACGTGAATGATCATACACCCATCAGGTGACTGATCATGCACTGATCACGTGGCTATCATGCACTGATCACGAGACTGATCATGCACTGATCACGTCTATATCATGCACTGATCACATGACTGCCCATGCACTGATCACGTGGATGATCATACACTAATCATGTGACAGATCATGCACTGATCACGTGGCTGATCATGCACTGATACCGTGACTGAGCATGGACTGATCACATGACTATCATGTAGTGATCACGTGACTTAATGGCGCTGATCATGTGACTGATCATGCGCTGATCATGTTTGCTATCATACACTGATCATGTGCCTCTGGAGGCAATAAACAAAGAGCTGAGTAGGCACGAATCAAACAGTCAGCAGGCAATAATCATGGAACTCAGCTGTGAGGAATCATGCTGCTCAGCTGGCAATAATCAAGCAGCTGAGCAGGCAGGAATTACGCAGCACAGCTGGCAATTGTCAAGCAGATGACAGGCAGGAATCGTGCAGCTCAGCTGGCAATTGTCAAGCAGATGAGCAGACAGTAATCACGCAGCTCAGCAGGCCCTGATCACGTGACTGAGCATGCACTGTTCACGTGGCTGATCATACACTGATCACGTGATTGATCATGCACTGATCACTTGGATATCATGCACTGATCACGTGGCTGATCATACACTGTTCACGTGTCTGACCATGCACTGATCACGTGGCTGATCATACACTGCTCACGTAACTGATCATGCACTGATCACGTGGCTATCATGCACTGATCACGTGGCTGATCATGCACTGATCACGTGGCTGATCATGCACTGATCACGTGACTGATCATGCACTGATCAGTGGCAATCATGCACTGATCACGTGGCTGATCATACACTGATCACGTGACTGATCATGCACTGATCACTGGCTATCATGCACTGATCACGTGGCTATCATGCACTGATCACGTGGCTGATCATGCACTGATCACGTGACTGATCATGCACTGATCACGTCTGATCATGCACTGATCACGTGACTGATCATGCACTGATCACGTGATGATCATGCACTGATCACGTGACTGATCATGCACTGATCACGTGGCTATCATGCACTGATCACGTGGCTGATCATGCACTGATCACGTAGCTACCATGCACTGATCACGTGACTGATCATGCACTGATCACGTAATTGATCATGCACTGATCACGTGACTGATCATGCACTGATCACGTGACTGATCATGCACTGATCACGTGGATATCATGCACTGATCACGTGGCTGATCATGCACTGATCACGTGGCTGATCATGCACTGATCACGTGGCTGATCATGCACTGATCACGTGACTGATCATGCACTGATCACGTGGCTATCATGCACTGATCACGTGGCTGATCATGCACTGATCACGTGGCTGATCATGCACTGATCACGTGACTGATCATGCACTGATCACGTGGCATCATGCACTGATCACGTGGCTGATCATGCACTGATCATGTGACTGATCATGCACTGATCACGTGGCTATCATGCACTGATCACGTGGCTGATCATGCACTGATCACGTAGCTATCATGCACTGATCACGTGACTGATCATGCACTGATCACGTAACTGATCATGCACTGATCACGTGACTGATCATGCACTGATCACGTGGCTGATCATGCACTGATCACGTGGCTATCATGCACTACTCACGTGGCTGATCATGCAATGATCATGTAGCTACCATGTACTGGTCACGTGACTGATCATACACCCATCAGGTGACTGATCATGCACTGATCACGTGGCTGATCATGCACTGATCACGTGCCTGATCATGCACTGATCACGTGACTGATCATGCACTGATCACATGGCTATCATGCACTGATCACGTGGCTGATCATGCACTGATCACGTGGCTGATCATGCACTGATACCGTGACTGAGCATGGACTGATCACATGACTATCATGTAGTGATCACGTGACTTAATGGCGCTGATCATGTGACTGATCATGCGCTGATCATGTTTGCTATCATACACTGATCATGTGCCTCTGGAGGCAATAAACAAAGAGCTGAGTAGGCACGAATCAAACAGTCAGCAGGCAATAATCATGGAACTCAGCTGTGAGGAATCATGCTGCTCAGCTGGCAATAATCAAGCAGCTGAGCAGGCAGGAATTACGCAGCACAGCTGGCAATTGTCAAGCAGATGACAGGCAGGAATCGTGCAGCTCAGCTGGCAATTGTCAAGCAGATGAGCAGACAGTAATCACGCAGCTCAGCAGGCCCTGATCACGTGACTGAGCATGCACTGTTCACGTGGCTGATCATACACTGATCACGTGATGATCATGCACTGATCACGTGGATATCATGCACTGATCACGTGGCTGATCATACACTGTTCACGTGTCTGACCATGCACTGATCACGTGGCTGATCATACACTGCTCACGTAACTGATCATGCACTGATCACGTGGCTATCATGCACTGATCACGTGGCTGATCATGCACTGATCACGTGGCTGATCACACACTGTCACGTGACATATCATGCACTGATCACGTGGCACTCATGCACTGATCACGTGGCTGATCATGCATGATCACAGCTATCATGCACTGATCACGTGACTGATCATGCACTGATCACGTGACTGATCATGCACTGATCACGTGGCTGATCATGCACTGATCACGTGACTGATCATGCACTGATCACGTGACTGATCATGCACTGATCACGTGGCTATCATGCACTGCTCACGTGGCTGATCATGCATGATCACGCAGCTACCATGTACTGGTCACATGACTGATCATGCACTGATCACGTGACTGATCATGCAGTGATCACGTGGCTATCATGCACTATCACGTGGCTGATCATGCAATGATCATGTAGCTACCATGTACAGGTCACGTGAATGATCATACACCCATCAGGTGACTGATCATGCACTGATCACGTGGCTATCATGCACTGATCACGAGACTGATCATGCACTGATCACGTCTATATCATGCACTGATCACATGACTGCCCATGCACTGATCACGTGGATGATCATACACTAATCATGTGACAGATCATGCACTGATCACGTGGCTGATCATGCACTGATACCGTGACTGAGCATGGACTGATCACATGACTATCATGTAGTGATCACGTGACTTAATGGCACTGATCATGTGACTGATCATGCGCTGATCATGTTTGCTATCATACACTGATCATGTGCCTCTGGAGGCAATAAACAAAGAGCTGAGTAGGCACGAATCAAACAGTCAGCAGGCAATAATCATGGAACTCAGCTGTGAGGAATCATGCTGCTCAGCTGGCAATAATCAAGCAGCTGAGCAGGCAGGAATTACGCAGCACAGCTGGCAATTGTCAAGCAGATGACAGGCAGGAATCGTGCAGCTCAGCTGGCAATTGTCAAGCAGATGAGCAGACAGTAATCACGCAGCTCAGCAGGCCCTGATCACGTGACTGAGCATGCACTGTTCACGTGGCTGATCATACACTGATCACGTGATTGATCATGCACTGATCACTTGGATATCATGCACTGATCACGTGGCTGATCATACACTGTTCACGTGTCTGACCATGCACTGATCACGTGGCTGATCATACACTGCTCACGTAACTGATCATGCACTGATCACGTGGCTATCATGCACTGATCACGTGGCTGATCATGCACTGATCACGTGGCTGATCATGCACTGATCACGTGACTGATCATGCACTGATCAGTGGCAATCATGCACTGATCACGTGGCTGATCATACACTGATCACGTGACTGATCATGCACTGATCACGTGGCTATCATGCACTGATCACGTGGCTATCATGCACTGATCACGTGGCTGATCATGCACTGATCACGTGACTGATCATGCACTGATCACGTCTGATCATGCACTGATCACGTGACTGATCATGCACTGATCACGTGCTGATCATGCACTGATCACGTGACTGATCATGCACTGATCACGTGGCTATCATGCACTGCTCACGTGGCTGATCATGCACTGATCACGTAGCTACCATGTACTGGTCACGTGACTGATCATGCACTGATCACGTAATTGATCATGCACTGATCACGTGACTGATCATGCACTGATCACGTGACTGATCATGCACTGATCACGTGGATATCATGCACTGATCACGTGGCTGATCATGCACTGATCACGTGTCTGATCATGCACTGATCACGTGGCTGATCATGCACTGATCACGTAACTGATCATGCACTGATCACGTGGCTATCATGCACTGATCACGTGGCTGATCATGCACTGATCACGTGGCTGATCATGCACTGTCACGTGACTGATCATGCACTGATCACGTGGCATCATGCACTGATCACGTGGCTGATCATGCACTGATCACGTAACTGATCATGCACTGATCACGTGGCTATCATGCACTGATCACGTGGCTGATCATGCACTGATCACGTAGCTACCATATACTGATCACGTGACTGATCATGCACTGATCACGTAAATGATCATGCACTGATCACGTGACTGATCATGCACTGATCACGTGACTGATCATGCACTGATCACGTGGCTATCATGCACTGATCACGTGGCTGATCATGCACTGATCACGTAGCTATCATGCACTGGTCACGTGACTGATCATGCACTGATCACGTAATTGATCATGCACTGATCACGTGACTGATCATGCACTGATCACGTGGCTGATCATGCACTGATCACGTGGCTATCATGCACTACTCACGTGGCTGATCATGCAATGATCATGTAGCTACCATGTACTGGTCACGTGACTGATCATACACCCATCAGGTGACTGATCATGCACTGATCACGTGGCTGATCATGCACTGATCACGTGACTGATCATGCACTGATCACGTGACTGATCATGCACTGATCACATAGCTATCATGCACTGATCACGTGGCTGATCATGCACTGATCACGTGGCTGATCATGCACTGATACCGTGACTGAGCATGGACTGATCACATGACTATCATGTAGTGATCACGTGACTTAATGGCGCTGATCATGTGACTGATCATGCGCTGATCATGTTTGCTATCATACACTGATCATGTGCCTCTGGAGGCAATAAACAAAGAGCTGAGTAGGCACGAATCAAACAGTCAGCAGGCAATAATCATGGAACTCAGCTGTGAGGAATCATGCTGCTCAGCTGGCAATAATCAAGCAGCTGAGCAGGCAGGAATTACGCAGCACAGCTGGCAATTGTCAAGCAGATGACAGGCAGGAATCGTGCAGCTCAGCTGGCAATTGTCAAGCAGATGAGCAGACAGTAATCACGCAGCTCAGCAGGCCCTGATCACGTGACTGAGCATGCACTGTTCACGTGGCTGATCATACACTGATCACGTGATGATCATGCACTGATCACTTGGATATCATGCACTGATCACGTGGCTGATCATACACTGTTCACGTGTCTGACCATGCACTGATCACGTGGCTGATCATACACTGCTCACGTAACTGATCATGCACTGATCACGTGGCTATCATGCACTGATCACGTGGCTGAACATGCACTGATCACGTGGCTGATCACACACTGTCACGTGACATATCATGCACTGATCACGTGGCACTCATGCACTGATCACGTGGCTGATCATGCATGATCACAGCTATCATGCACTGATCATGACTGATCATGCACTGATCACGTGACTGATCATGCACTGATCACGTGGCTATCATGCACTACTCACGTGGCTGATCATGCAATGATCACGTAGCTTCATGTACTGGTCACGTGACTGATCATACATGATCACGTGACTGATCATGCACTGATCACGTGGCTATCATGCACTGATCACGTGACTGATCATGCACTGATCACGTCTATATCATGCACTGATCACGTGACTGATCATGCACTGATCACGTGGATGATCATGCACTGATCACGTGACTGATCATGCACTGATCACGTGGCTATCATGCACTGATCACGTGGCTGATCATGCACTGATCACGTGGCTACATGCACTGATCACGTGACTGATCATGCACTGATCACGTGACTGATCATGCACTGATCACGTGGCTGATCATGCACTGATCACGTGACTGATCATGCACTGATCACGTGGCTGTCATGCACTGATCACGTGGCTGATCATACACTGATCACGTGACTGATCATGCACTGATCACGTGGCTATCATGCACTGATCACGTGGCTGATCATGCAATGATCACGTAGCTACCATGCACTGATCACGTGACTGATCATGCACTGATCACGTAACTGATCATGCACTGATCACGTGACTGATCATGCACTGATCACGTGACTGATCATGCACTGATCACGTGGCTATCATGCACTGATCACGTGGCTGATCATGCACTGATCACGTAGCACCATGTACTGGTCACGTGACTGATCATGCACTGATCACGTAATTGATCATGCACTGATCACGTGGCTGATCATGCACTGATCACGTGGCTGATCATGCACGATCACGTGACTGATCATGCACTGATCACGTGACTGATCATGCACTGATCACGTGGCTATCATGCACTGATCACGTGGATATCATGCACTGATCACGTGGCTGATCACACACGATCACGTGACTGATCATGCACTGATCACGTGGCTATCATGCACTGATCACGTGGCTATCATGCACTGATCACGTGGCTGATCATGCAATGATCACGTAGCTATCATGCACTGGTCACGTGACTGATCATGCACTGATCACGTAACTGATCATGCACTGATCACGTGACTGATCATGCACTGATCACGTGACTGATCATGCACTGATCACGTGACTGATCATGCACTGATCACGTGGCTATCATGCACTGATCACGTGGCTGATCATGCAATGATCACGCAGCTACCATGCACTGTCACATGACTGATCATGCACTGATCACATAATTGATCATGCACTGATCACGGGCTTATCATGCACTGATCATGTGACTGATCATGTGCTGATCATGTTTGGTGTCATACACTGATCATGTGCCTCTGGAGGCAATGAACATAGAGCTGAGTAGGCAGGAATCAGTCAGCAGGCTATAATCATGGAACTCAGCTGAGAAATCATGCTGCTCAGCTGGCAATAATCAAGTAGAGGCAGGAATTACGCAGCACAGGTGGCAATTGTCAAGCAGATGACAGGCAGGAATCGTGCAGCTCAGCTGGCAATTGTCAAGCAGATGAGCAGACAGTAATCACGCAGCTCAGCAGGCCCTGATCACGTGACTGAGCATGCACTGTTCACGTGGCTGATCACTCACTATCACGTGACTGATCATGCACTGATCACGTGACTGATCATGCACTGATCACGTGGCTGATCATGCACTGATCACGTGACTGATCATGCACTGATCACGTGGCTGATCATGCACTGATCACGTGGCTATCATGCACTGATCACGTGGCTGATCATGCACTGATCACGCAGCTCATGCACTGATCACGTGACTGATCATGCACTGATCACGTGACTGATCATGCACTGATCACGTGGCTATCATGCACTGATCACGTGGCTGATCATGCACTGATCACGTGTCTGATCATGCACTGATCACGTGGCTGATCATGCACTGATCACGTGACTGATCATGCACTGATCACGTGGCTATCATGCACTGATCACGTGGCTGATCATGCACTGATCACGTGGCTGATCATGCACTGATCACGTGACTGATCATGCACTGATCACGTGGCATCATGCACTGATCACGTGGCTGATCATGCACTGATCACGTGACTCATGCACTGATCACGTGGCTATCATGCACTGCTCACGTGGCTGATCATGCATGATCACGCAGCTACCATGTACTGGTCACATGACTGATCATGCACTGATCACGTGACTGATCATGCAGTGATCACGTGGCTATCATGCACTACTCACGTGGCTGATCATGCAATGATCATGTAGCTACCATGTACAGGTCACGTGAATGATCATACACCCATCAGGTGACTGATCATGCACTGATCACGTGGCTATCATGCACTGATCACGAGACTGATCATGCACTGATCACGTCTATATCATGCACTGATCACATGACTGCCCATGCACTGATCACGTGGATGATCATACACTAATCATGTGACAGATCATGCACTGATCACGTGGCTGATCATGCACTGATACCGTGACTGAGCATGGACTGATCACATGACTATCATGTAGTGATCACGTGACTTAATGGCACTGATCATGTGACTGATCATGCGCTGATCATGTTTGCTATCATACACTGATCATGTGCCTCTGGAGGCAATAAACAAAGAGCTGAGTAGGCACGAATCAAACAGTCAGCAGGCAATAATCATGGAACTCAGCTGTGAGGAATCATGCTGCTCAGCTGGCAATAATCAAGCAGCTGAGCAGGCAGGAATTACGCAGCACAGCTGGCAATTGTCAAGCAGATGACAGGCAGGAATCGTGCAGCTCAGCTGGCAATTGTCAAGCAGATGAGCAGACAGTAATCACGCAGCTCAGCAGGCCCTGATCACGTGACTGAGCATGCACTGTTCACGTGGCTGATCATACACTGATCACGTGATTGATCATGCACTGATCACTTGGATATCATGCACTGATCACGTGGCTGATCATACACTGTTCACGTGTCTGACCATGCACTGATCACGTGGCTGATCATACACTGCTCACGTAACTGATCATGCACTGATCACGTGGCTATCATGCACTGATCACGTGGCTGATCATGCACTGATCACGTGGCTGATCATGCACTGATCACGTGACTGATCATGCACTGATCAGTGGCAATCATGCACTGATCACGTGGCTGATCATACACTGATCACGTGACTGATCATGCACTGATCACTGGCTATCATGCACTCATCACGTGGCTATCATGCACTGATCACGTGGCTGATCATACACTGATCACGTGACTGATCATGCACTGATCACGTCTGATCATGCACTGATCACGTGACTGATCATGCACTGATCACGTGCATGATCATGCACTGATCATGTCACTGATCATGCACTGATCACGTGGCTATCATGCACTGCTCACGTGGCTGATCATGCAATGATCACGTAGCTACCATGTACTGGTCACGTGACTGATCATGCACTGATCACGTAATTGATCATGCACTGATCACGTGACTGATCATGCACTGATCACGTGACTGATCATGCACTGATCACGTGGATATCATGCACTGATCACGTGGCTGATCATGCACTGATCACGTGTCTGATCATGCACTGATCACGTGGCTGATCATGCACTGATCACGTGACTGATCATGCACTGATCACGTGGCTATCATGCACTGATCACGTGGCTGATCATGCACTGATCACGTGGCTGATCACACACTGTCACGTGACTGATCATGCACTGATCACGTGGCATCATGCACTGATCACGTGGCTGATCATGCACTGATCATGTAACTGATCATGCACTGATCACGTGGCTATCATGCACTGATCACGTGGCTGATCATGCAATGATCACGTAGCTACCATATACTGATCACGTGACTGATCATGCACTGATCACGTAAATGATCATGCACTGATCACGTGACTGATCATGCACTGATCACGTGACTGATCATGCACTGATCACGTGGCTATCATGCACTGATCACGTGGCTGATCATGCACTGATCACGTAGCTACCATGTACTGGTCACGTGACTGATCATGCACTGATCACGTAATTGATCATGCACTGATCACGTGACTGATCATGCACTGATCACGTGCTGATCATGCACTGATCACGTGGCTATCATGCACTACTCACGTGGCTGATCATGCAATGATCATGTAGCTACCATGTACTGGTCACGTGACTGATCATACACCCATCAGGTGACTGATCATGCACTGATCACGTGGCTGATCATGCACTGATCACCTGCCTGATCATGCACTGATCACGTGACTGATCATGCACTGATCACATAGCTATCATGCACTGATCACCTGGCTGATCATGCACTGATCACGTGGCTGATCATGCACTGATACCGTGACTGAGCATGGACTGATCACATGACTATCATGTAGTGATCACGTGACTTAATGGCGCTGATCATGTGACTGATCATGCGCTGATCATGTTTGCTATCATACACTGATCATGTGCCTCTGGAGGCAATAAACAAAGAGCTGAGTAGGCACGAATCAAACAGTCAGCAGGCAATAATCATGGAACTCAGCTGTGAGGAATCATGCTGCTCAGCTGGCAATAATCAAGCAGCTGAGCAGGCAGGAATTACGCAGCACAGCTGGCAATTGTCAAGCAGATGACAGGCAGGAATCACGCAGCTCAGCAGGCCCTGATCACGTGACTGAGCATGCACTGTTCACGTGGCTGATCATACACTGATCACGTGATGATCATGCACTGATCACTTGGATATCATGCACTGATCACGTGGCTGATCATACACTGTTCACGTGTCTGACCATGCACTGATCACGTGGCTGATCATACACTGCTCACGTAACTGATCATGCACTGATCACGTGGCTATCATGCACTGATCACGTGGCTGAACATGCACTGTTCACGTGGCTGATCACACACCTGTCACGTGACATATCATGCACTGATCACGTGGCACTCATGCACTGATCACGTGGCTGATCATACTCTGCTCACGTAACTGATCATGCACACATCACGTGGCTATCATGCACTGCTCACGTGGCTGATCATGCATGATCACGCAGCTACCATGTACTGGTCACGTGACTGATCATGCACTGATCACGTGACTGATCATGCACTGATCACGTGGCTATCATGCACTATCACGTGGCTGATCATGCAATGATCATGTAGCTACCATGTACTGGTCACGTGAATGATCATACACCCATCAGGTGACTGATCATGCACTGATCACGTGGCTATCATGCACTGATCACGTGACTGATCATGCACTGATCACGTCTATATCATGCACTGATCACATGACTGATCATGCACTGATCACGTGGATGATCATACACTGATCACGTGACTGATCATGCACTGATCACGTGGCTATCATGCACTGATCACGTGGCTGATCATGCACTGATCACGTAGCTACATGCACTGATCACGTGACTGATCATGCACTGATCACGTAACTGATCATGCACTGATCACGTGACTGATCATGCACTGATCACGTGACTGATCATGCACTGATCACGTGACTGATCATGCACTGATCACGTGGCTATCATGCACTGATCACGTGGCTGATCATACACTGCTCACGTAACTGATCATGCACACATCACGTGGCTATCATGCACTGATCACGTGGCTGATCATGCAACGATCACGTAGCTACCATATACTGGTCACGTGACTGATCATGCACTGATCACGTAAATGATCATGCACTGATCACGTGACTGATCATGCACTGATCACGTGACTGATCATGCACTGATCACGTGGCTATCATGCACTGCTCACGTGGCTGATCATGCAACGATCACGTAGCAACCATGTACTGGTCACGTGACTGATCATGCACTGATCACGTAATTGATCATGCACTGATCACGTGGCTCATCATGCACTGATCCGTGGCTGATCAGACACGATCACGTGACTGATCATGCACTGATCACGTGACTAATCATGCACTGATCACGTGGCTATCATGCACTGATCACGTGGATATCATGCACTGATCACGTGGCTGATCACACACGTATCACGTGACTGATCATGCACTGATCACGTGGCTATCATGCACTGATCACGTGGCTATCATGCACTGATCACGTGGCTGATCATGCAATGATCACGTAGCTACCATGCACTGGTCACGTGACTGATCATGCACTGATCACGTGACTGATCATGCACTGATCACGTGACTGATCATGCACTGATCACGTGACTGATCATGCACTGATCACGTGACTGATCATGCACTGATCACGTGGCTATCATGCACTGATCACGTGGCTGATCATGCACTGATCACGCAGCTACCATGCACTGTCACATGACTGATCATGCACTGATCACATGATTGATCATGCACTGATCACGGGCTTATCATGCACTGATCATGTGACTGATCATGTGCTGATCATGTTTGGTGTCATACACTGATCATGTGCCTCTGGAGGCAATGAACATAGAGCTGAGTAGGCAGGAATCAGTCAGCAGGCTATAATCATGGAACTCAGCTCTGAGAAATCATGCTGCTCAGCTGGCAATAATCAAGTAGATGAGCAGGCAGGAATTACGCAGCACAGGTGGCAATTGTCAAGCAGATGACAGGCAGGAATCGTGCAGCTCAGCTGGCAATTGTCAAGCAGATGAGCAGACAGTAATCACGCAGCTCAGCAGGCCCTGATCACGTGACTGAGCATGCACTGTTCACGTGGCTGATCACACACTGATCACGTGACTGATCATGCACTGATCACGTGACTGATCATGCACTGATCACGTGGCTGATCATGCACTGATCACGTGACTGATCATGCACTGATCACGTGGCTGATCATGCACTGATCACGTGGCTATCATGCACTGATCACGTGGCTGATCATGCATGATCACGCAGCTACCATGCACTGGTCACATGACTGATCATGCACTGATCACGTGACTGATCATGCACTGATCACGTGGCTATCATGCACTATCACGTGGCTGATCATGCAATGATCATGTAGCTACCATGTACTGGTCACGTGACTGATCATGCACTGATCAGGTGACTGATCATGCACTGATCACGTGGCTATCATGCACTGATCACGTGACTGATCATGCACTGATCACGTGGCTATCATGCACTGATCACGTGGCTGATCATGCACTGATCACGTGCCTGATCATGCACTGATCACGTGGCTGATCATGCACTGATCACGTGACTGATCATGCACTGATCAGTGGCTATCATGCACTGATCACGTGGCTGATCATGCACTGATCACGTGACTGATCATGCACTGATCACTGGCTATCATGCACTGATCACGTGGCTATCATGCACTGATCACGTGGCTGATCATGCACTGATCACGTGACTGATCATGCACTGATCACGTCTGTATCATGCACTGATCACGTGACTGATCATGCACTGATCACGTGCATGATCATACACTGATCATGTCACTGATCATGCACTGATCACGCAGCTATCATGCACTGATCACGTGGCTGATCATGCAATGATCACGTAGCTACCATGTACTGATCACGTGACTGATCATGCACTGATCACGTGACTGATCATGCACTGATCACGTGACTGATCATGCACTGATCACGTGACTGATCATGCACTGATCACGTGGATATCATGCACTGATCACGTGGCTGATCATGCACTGATCACGTGTCTGATCATGCACTGATCACGTGGCTGATCATGCACTGATCACGTAACTGATCATGCACTGATCACGTGGCTATCATGCACTGATCACGTGGCTGATCATGCACTGATCACGTGGCTGATCACACACTGTCACGTGACTGATCATGCACTGATCACGTGGCATCATGCACTGATCACGTGGCTGATCATACACTGCTCATGTAACTGATCATGCACTGATCACGTGGCTATCATGCACTGATCACGTGGCTGATCATGCAATGATCACGTAGCTACCATATACTGGTCACGTGACTGATCATGCACTGATCACGTAAATGATCATGCACTGATCACGTGACTGATCATGCACTGATCACGTGACTGATCATGCACTGATCACGTGGCTATCATGCACTGATCACGTGGCTGATCATGCACTGATCACGTAGCTACCATGCACTGATCACGTGACTGATCATGCACTGATCACGTAATTGATCATGCACTGATCACGTGACTGATCATGCACTGATCACGTGCTGATCATGCACTGATCACGTGGCTATCATGCACTACTCACGTGGCTGATCATGCAATGATCATGTAGCTACCATGTACTGGTCACGTGACTGATCATACACCCATCAGGTGACTGATCATGCACTGATCACGTGGCTGATCATGCACTGATCACGTGCCTGATCATGCACTGATCACGTGACTGATCATGCACTGATCACATAGCTATCATGAACTGATCACCTGGCTGATCATGCACTGATCACGTGGCTGATCATGCACTGATACCGTGACTGAGCATGGACTGATCACATGACTATCATGTAGTGATCACGTGACTTAATGGCTCTGATCATGTGACTGATCATGCGCTGATCATGTTTGCTATCATACACTGATCATGTGCCTCTGGAGGCAATAAACAAAGAGCTGAGTAGGCACGAATCAAACAGTCAGCAGGCAATAATCATGGAACTCAGCTGTGAGGAATCATGCTGCTCAGCTGGCAATAATCAAGCAGCTGAGCAGGCAGGAATTACGCAGCACAGCTGGCAATTGTCAAGCAGATGACAGGCAGGAATCGTGCAGCTCAGCTGGCAATTGTCAAGCAGATGAGCAGACAGTAATCACGCAGCTCAGCAGGCCCTGATCACGTGACTGAGCATGCACTGTTCACGTGGCTGATCATACACTGATCACGTGATGATCATGCACTGATCACTTGGATATCATGCACTGATCACGTGGCTGATCATACACTGTTCACGTGTCTGACCATGCACTGATCACGTGGCTGATCATACACTGCTCACGTAACTGATCATGCACTGATCACGTGGCTATCATGCACTGATCACGTGGCTGAACATGCACTGTTCACGTGGCTGATCACACACCTGTCACGTGACATATCATGCACTGATCACGTGGCACTCATGCACTGATCACGTGGCTGATCATACTCTGCTCACGTAACTGATCATGCACACATCACGTGGCTATCATGCACTGCTCACGTGGCTGATCATGCATGATCACGCAGCTACCATGTACTGGTCACGTGACTGATCATGCACTGATCACGTGACTGATCATGCACTGATCACGTGGCTATCATGCACTATCACGTGGCTGATCATGCAATGATCACGTAGCTACCATGTACTGGTCACGTGAATGATCATGCACTGATCACGTGACTGATCATGCACTGATCACGTGGCTATCATGCACTGATCACGTGACTGATCATGCACTGATCACGTCTATATCATGCACTGATCACGTGACTGATCATGCACTGATCACGTGGCTGATCATACACTGATCACGTGACTGATCATGCACTGATCACGTGGCTATCATGCACTGATCACGTGGCTGATCATGCACTGATCACGTAGCTACATGCACTGATCACGTGACTGATCATGCACTGATCACGTAACTGATCATGCACTGATCACGTGACTGATCATGCACTGATCACGTGACTGATCATGCACTGATCACGTGACTGATCATGCACTGATCACGTGGCTGTCATGCACTGATCACGTGGCTGATCATACACTGATCACGTAACTGATCATGCACATCACGTGGCTATCATGCACTGATCACGTGGCTGATCATGCAACGATCACGTAGCTACCATATACTGGTCACGTGACTGATCATGCACTGATCACGTAAATGATCATGCACTGATCACGTGACTGATCATGCACTGATCACGTGACTGATCATGCACTGATCACGTGGCTATCATGCACTGCTCACGTGGCTGATCATGCAACGATCACGTAGCAACCATGTACTGGTCACGTGACTGATCATGCACTGATCACGTAATTGATCATGCACTGATCACGTGGCTCATCATGCACTGATCACGTGGCTGATCAGACACGTATCACGTGACTGATCATGCACTGATCACGTGACTGATCATGCACTGATCACGTGGCTATCATGCACTGATCACGTGGATATCATGCACTGATCACGTGGCTGATCACACGTATCACGTGACTGATCATGCACTGATCACGTGGCTATCATGCACTGATCACGTGGCTATCATGCACTGATCACGTGGCTGATCATGCAATGATCACGTAGCTATCATGCACTGGTCACGTGACTGATCATGCACTGATCACGTGACTGATCATGCACTGATCACGTGACTGATCATGCACTGATCACGTGACTGATCATGCACTGATCACGTGACTGATCATGCACTGATCACGTGGCTATCATGCACTGATCACGTGGCTGATCATGCACTGATCACGCAGCTACCATGCACTGTCACGTGACTGATCATGCACTGATCACATGACTGATCATGCACTGATCACGTGGCTTATCATGCACTGATCATGTGACTGATCATGCACTGATCATGTTTGGTATCATACACTGATCATGTGCCTCTGGAGGCAATGAACAAAGAGCTGAGTAGGCACGAATCAGTCAGCAGGCTATAATCATGGAACTCAGCTGTGAGAAATCATGCTGCTCAGCTGGCAATAATCAAGCAGCTGAGCAGGCAGGAATTACGCAGCACAGCTGGCAATTGTCAAGCAGATGACAGGCAGGAATCGTGCAGCTCAGCTGGCAATTGTCAAGCAGATGAGCAGACAGTAATCACGCAGCTCAGCAGGCCCTGATCACGTGACTGAGCATGCACTGTTCACGTGGCTGATCACACACTGATCACGTGACTGATCATGCACTGATCACGTGACTGATCATGCACTGATCACGTGGCTGATCATGCACTGATCACGTGGCTGATCATGCACTGATCACGTGACTGATCATGCACTGATCACGTGACTGATCATGCACTGATCACGTGGCTATCATGCACTGATCACGTGGCTGATCATGCATGATCACGCAGCTACCATGCACTGATCACGTGACTGATCATGCACTGATCACGTGACTGATCATGCACTGATCACGTGGCTATCATGCACTATCACGTGGCTGATCATGCAATGATCACGTAGCTACCATGTACTGGTCACGTGACTGATCATGCACTGATCACGTGACTGATCATGCACTGATCACGTGGCTATCATGCACTGATCACGTGACTGATCATGCACTGATCACGTGGCTATCATGCACTGATCACGTGGCTGATCATGCACTGATCACGTGCCTGATCATGCACTGATCATGTGGCTGATCATGCACTGATCACGTGACTGATCATGCACTGATCACGTGGCTGATCATGCACTGATCACGTGGCTATCATGCACTGATCACGTGGCTGATCATGCACTGATCACGTGGCTATCATGCACTGATCACGTGACTGATCATGCACTGATCACGTGACTGATCATGCACTGATCACGTGACTGATCATGCACTGATCACGTGGCTATCATGCACTGCTCACGTGGCTGATCATGCGATGATCACGCAGCTACCATGTACTGGTCACATGACTGATCATGCACTGATCACGTGACTGATCATGCAGTGATCACGTGGCTATCATGCACTACTCACGTGGCTGATCATGCAATGATCATGTAGCTACCATGTACAGGTCACGTGAATGATCATACACCCATCAGGTGACTGATCATGCACTGATCACGTGGCTATCATGCACTGATCACGAGACTGATCATGCACTGATCACGTCTATATCATGCACTGATCACATGACTGCCCATGCACTGATCACGTGGATGATCATACACTAATCATGTGACAGATCATGCACTGATCACGTGGCTGATCATGCACTGATACCGTGACTGAGCATGGACTGATCACATGACTATCATGTAGTGATCACGTGACTTAATGGCACTGATCATGTGACTGATCATGCGCTGATCATGTTTGCTATCATACACTGATCATGTGCCTCTGGAGGCAATAAACAAAGAGCTGAGTAGGCACGAATCAAACAGTCAGCAGGCAATAATCATGGAACTCAGCTGTGAGGAATCATGCTGCTCAGCTGGCAATAATCAAGCAGCTGAGCAGGCAGGAATTACGCAGCACAGCTGGCAATTGTCAAGCAGATGACAGGCAGGAATCGTGCAGCTCAGCTGGCAATTGTCAAGCAGATGAGCAGACAGTAATCACGCAGCTCAGCAGGCCCTGATCACGTGACTGAGCATGCACTGATCACGTGGCTGATCATGCACTGATCACGTGGCTGATCCTGCACTTGTCATGTGGCTATCATGCACTGATCACGTGGCTGATCATACACTGATCACGTGACTGATCATGCACTGATCACGTGCCTGATCATGCACTGATCACGTGACTGATCATGCACTGATCACGTGGCTATCATGCACTGATCACGTGACTGATCATGCACTGATCACGTGGCTGATCATACACTGATCACGTGACTGATCATGCACTGATCACGTGGCTATCATGCACTGATCACGTGGCTGATCATGCACTGATCACGTAGCTACATGCACTGGTCACGTGACTGATCATGCACTGATCACGTAACTGATCATGCACTGATCACGTGACTGATCATGCACTGATCACGTGACTGATCATGCACTGATCACGTGACTGATCATGCACTGATCACGTGGCTGATCATGCACTGATCACGTGGCTGATCATACACTGATCACGTGACTGATCATGCACTGATCACGTGGCTATCATGCACTGATCACGTGGCTGATCATGCAACGATCACGTAGCTACCATGTACTGGTCACGTGACTGATCATGCACTGATCACGTAAATGATCATGCACTGATCACGTGACTGATCATGCACTGATCACGTGACTGATCATGCACTGATCACGTGGCTATCATGCACTGATCACGTGGCTGATCATGCAACGATCACGTAGCAACCATGTACTGGTCACGTGACTGATCATGCACTGATCACGTAATTGATCATGCACTGATCACGTGGCTGATCATGCACTGATCACGTGGCTGATCATGCACTGATCACGTGACTGATCATGCACTGATCACGTGACTGATCATGCACTGATCACGTGGCTATCATGCACTGATCACGTGGATATCATGCACTGATCACGTGGCTGATCATGCACTGATCACGTGACTGATCATGCACTGATCACGTGGCTATCATGCACTGATCACGTGGCTATCATGCACTGATCACGTGGCTGATCATGCAATGATCACGTAGCTACCATGCACTGGTCACGTGACTGATCATGCACTGATCACGTGACTGATCATGCACTGATCACGTGACTGATCATGCACTGATCACGTGACTGATCATGCACTGATCACGTGACTGATCATGCACTGATCACGTGGCTATCATGCACTGATCACGTGGCTGATCATGCACTGATCACGCAGCTATCATGCACTGTCACATGACTGATCATGCACTGATCACATGACTGATCATGCACTGATCACGTGGCTTATCATGCACTGATCATGTGACTGATCATGCACTGATCATGTTTGCTATCATACACTGATCATGTGCCTCTGGAGGCAATGAACAAAGAGCTGAGTAGGCACGAATCAGTCAGCAGGCAATAATCATGGAACTCAGCTGTGAGAAATCATGCTGCTCAGCTGGCAATAATCAAGCAGCTGAGCAGGCAGGAATTACGCAGCACAGCTGGCAATTGTCAAGCAGATGACAGGCAGGAATCGTGCAGCTCAGCTGGCAATTGTCAAGCAGATGAGCAGACAGTAATCACGCAGCTCAGCAGGCCCTGATCACGTGACTGAGCATGCACTGTTCACGTGGCTGATCACACACTGATCACGTGACTGATCATGCACTGATCACGTGACTGATCATGCACTGATCACGTGGCTGATCATGCACTGATCACGTGGCTGATCATGCACTGATCACGTGACTGATCATGCACTGATCACGTGGCTGATCATGCACTGATCACGTGGCTATCATGCACTGATCACGTGGCTGATCATGCATGATCACGCAGCTACCATGCACTGATCACGTGACTGATCATGCACTGATCACGTGACTGATCATGCACTGATCACGTGGCTATCATGCACTGATCACGTGGCTGATCATGCAATGATCACGTAGCTACCATGTACTGGTCACGTGACTGATCATGCACTGATCACGTGACTGATCATGCACTGATCACGTGGCTATCATGCACTGATCACGTGACTGATCATGCACTGATCACGTGGCTATCATGCACTGATCACGTGGCTGATCATGCACTGATCACGTGCCTGATCATGCACTGATCATGTGGCTGATCATGCACTGATCACGTGACTGATCATGCACTGATCACGTGGCTGATCATGCACTGATCACGTGGCTATCATGCACTGATCACGTGGCTGATCATGCACTGATCACGTGGCTATCATGCACTGATCACGTGACTGATCATGCACTGATCACGTGACTGATCATGCACTGATCACGTGACTGATCATGCACTGATCACGTGGCTATCATGCACTGCTCACGTGGCTGATCATGCGATGATCACGCAGCTACCATGTACTGGTCACATGACTGATCATGCACTGATCACGTGACTGATCATGCAGTGATCACGTGGCTATCATGCACTACTCACGTGGCTGATCATGCAATGATCATGTAGCTACCATGTACAGGTCACGTGAATGATCATACACCCATCAGGTGACTGATCATGCACTGATCACGTGGCTATCATGCACTGATCACGAGACTGATCATGCACTGATCACGTCTATATCATGCACTGATCACATGACTGCCCATGCACTGATCACGTGGATGATCATACACTAATCATGTGACAGATCATGCACTGATCACGTGGCTGATCATGCACTGATACCGTGACTGAGCATGGACTGATCACATGACTATCATGTAGTGATCACGTGACTTAATGGCACTGATCATGTGACTGATCATGCGCTGATCATGTTTGCTATCATACACTGATCATGTGCCTCTGGAGGCAATAAACAAAGAGCTGAGTAGGCACGAATCAAACAGTCAGCAGGCAATAATCATGGAACTCAGCTGTGAGGAATCATGCTGCTCAGCTGGCAATAATCAAGCAGCTGAGCAGGCAGGAATTACGCAGCACAGCTGGCAATTGTCAAGCAGATGACAGGCAGGAATCGTGCAGCTCAGCTGGCAATTGTCAAGCAGATGAGCAGACAGTAATCACGCAGCTCAGCAGGCCCTGATCACGTGACTGAGCATGCACTGTTCACGTGGCTGATCATACACTGATCACGTGATTGATCATGCACTGATCACTTGGATATCATGCACTGATCACGTGGCTGATCATACACTGTTCACGTGTCTGACCATGCACTGATCACGTGGCTGATCATACACTGCTCACGTAACTGATCATGCACTGATCACGTGGCTATCATGCACTGATCACGTGGCTGATCATGCACTGATCACGTGGCTGATCATGCACTGATCACGTGACTGATCATGCACTGATCAGTGGCAATCATGCACTGATCACGTGGCTGATCATACACTGATCACGTGACTGATCATGCACTGATCACTGGCTATCATGCACTGATCACGT
Organism: Bos javanicus; assembly: GCF_032452875.1. Classification (NCBI taxonomy): domain Eukaryota; kingdom Metazoa; phylum Chordata; class Mammalia; order Artiodactyla; family Bovidae; genus Bos; species Bos javanicus. The sequence goes on along the minus strand of NW_026894354.1, from coordinate 86,353 downwards.
GGCTATCATGCACTGATCACGTGGCTGATCATACACTGATCACGTGACTGATCATGCACTGATCACGTCTGATCATGCACTGATCACGTGACTGATCATGCACTGATCACGTGCATGATCATGCACTGATCATGTCACTGATCATGCACTGATCACGTGGCTATCATGCACTGCTCACGTGGCTGATCATGCAATGATCACGTAGCTACCATGTACTGGTCACGTGACTGATCATGCACTGATCACGTAATTGATCATGCACTGATCACGTGACTGATCATGCACTGATCACGTGACTGATCATGCACTGATCACGTGGATATCATGCACTGATCACGTGGCTGATCATGCACTGATCACGTGTCTGATCATGCACTGATCACGTGGCTGATCATGCACTGATCACGTGACTGATCATGCACTGATCACGTGGCTATCATGCACTGATCACGTGGCTGATCATGCACTGATCACGTGGCTGATCATGCACTGATCACGTGACTGATCATGCACTGATCACGTGGCATCATGCACTGATCACGTGGCTGATCATGCACTGATCATGTAACTGATCATGCACTGATCACGTGGCTATCATGCACTGATCACGTGGCTGATCATGCACTGATCACGTAGCTATCATGCACTGATCACGTGACTGATCATGCACTGATCACGTAAATGATCATGCACTGATCACGTGACTGATCATGCACTGATCACGTGACTGATCATGCACTGATCACGTGGCTATCATGCACTGATCACGTGGCTGATCATGCACTGATCACGTAGCTATCATGCACTGTCACGTGACTGATCATGCACTGATCACGTAATTGATCATGCACTGATCACGTGACTGATCATGCACTGATCACGTGCTGATCATGCACTGATCACGTGGCTATCATGCACTACTCACGTGGCTGATCATGCAATGATCATGTAGCTACCATGTACGGTCACGTGACTGATCATACACCCATCAGGTGACTGATCATGCACTGATCACGTGCTGATCATGCACTGATCACGTGCCTGATCATGCACTGATCACGTGACTGATCATGCACTGATCACATAGCTATCATGAACTGATCACGTGGCTGATCATGCACTGATCACGTGGCTGATCATGCACTGATACCGTGACTGAGCATGGACTGATCACATGACTATCATGTAGTGATCACGTGACTTAATGGCGCTGATCATGTGACTGATCATGCGCTGATCATGTTTGCTATCATACACTGATCATGTGCCTCTGGAGGCAATAAACAAAGAGCTGAGTAGGCACGAATCAAACAGTCAGCAGGCAATAATCATGGAACTCAGCTGTGAGGAATCATGCTGCTCAGCTGGCAATAATCAAGCAGCTGAGCAGGCAGGAATTACGCAGCACAGCTGGCAATTGTCAAGCAGATGACAGGCAGGAATCGTGCAGCTCAGCTGGCAATTGTCAAGCAGATGAGCAGACAGTAATCACGCAGCTCAGCAGGCCCTGATCACGTGACTGAGCATGCACTGTTCACGTGGCTGATCATACACTGATCACGTGATGATCATGCACTGATCACTTGGATATCATGCACTGATCACGTGGCTGATCATACACTGTTCACGTGTCTGACCATGCACTGATCACGTGGCTGATCATACACTGCTCACGTAACTGATCATGCACTGATCACGTGGCTATCATGCACTGATCACGTGGCTGATCATGCACTGTTCACGTGGCTGATCACACACCTGTCACGTGACATATCATGCACTGATCACGTGGCACTCATGCACTGATCACGTGGCTGATCATACACTGCTCACGTAACTGATCATGCACTGATCACGTGGCTATCATGCACTGCTCACGTGGCTGATCATGCATGATCACGCAGCTACCATGTACTGTCACATGACTGATCATGCACTGATCACGTGACTGATCATGCACTGATCACGTGGCTATCATGCACTGATCACGTGGCTGATCATGCAATGATCATGTAGCTACCATGTACTGGTCACGTGAATGATCATGCACTGATCACGTGACTGATCATGCACTGATCACGTGGCTATCATGCACTGATCACGTGACTGATCATGCACTGATCACGTCTATATCATGCACTGATCACATGACTGATCATGCACTGATCACGTGGATGATCATACACTGATCACGTGACTGATCATGCACTGATCACGTGGCTATCATGCACTGATCACGTGGCTGATCATGCACTGATCACGTAGCTACATGCACTGATCACGTGACTGATCATGCACTGATCACGTAACTGATCATGCACTGATCACGTGACTGATCATGCACTGATCACGTGACTGATCATGCACTGATCACGTGACTGATCATGCACTGATCACGTGGCTGTCATGCACTGATCACGTGGCTGATCATACACTGCTCACGTAACTGATCATGCACTGATCACGTGGCTATCATGCACTGATCACGTGGCTGATCATGCACTGATCACGTAGCTACCATATACTGATCACGTGACTGATCATGCACTGATCACGTGGCTGATCATGCACTGATCACGTGACTGATCATGCACTGATCACGTGACTGATCATGCACTGATCACGTGGCTATCATGCACTGCTCACGTGGCTGATCATGCAACGATCACGTAGCAACCATGTACTGGTCACGTGACTGATCATGCACTGATCACGTAATTGATCATGCACTGATCACGTGGCTCATCATGCACTGATCCGTGGCTGATCAGACACGATCACGTGACTGATCATGCACTGATCACGTGACTGATCATGCACTGATCACGTGGCTATCATGCACTGATCACGTGGATATCATGCACTGATCACGTGGCTGATCACACACGATCACGTGACTGATCATGCACTGATCACGTGGCTATCATGCACTGATCACGTGGCTATCATGCACTGATCACGTGGCTGATCATGCACTGATCACGTAGCTATCATGCACTGATCACGTGACTGATCATGCACTGATCACGTGACTGATCATGCACTGATCACGTGACTGATCATGCACTGATCACGTGACTGATCATGCACTGATCACGTGACTGATCATGCACTGATCACGTGGCTATCATGCACTGATCACGTGGCTGATCATGCACTGATCACGTGACTGATCATGCACTGATCACGTGACTGATCATGCACTGATCACGTGACTGATCATGCACTGATCACGTGACTGATCATGCACTGATCACGTGACTGATCATGCACTGATCACGTGGCTATCATGCACTGATCACGTGGCTGATCATGCACTGATCACGCAGCTACCATGCACTGTCACATGACTGATCATGCACTGATCACATGACTGATCATGCACTGATCACGTGGCTTATCATGCACTGATCATGTGACTGATCATGCACTGATCATGTTTGCTATCATACACTGATCATGTGCCTCTGGAGGCAATGAACAAAGAGCTGAGTAGGCACGAATCAGTCAGCAGGCAATAATCATGGAACTCAGCTGTGAGGAATCATGCTGCTCAGCTGGCAATAATCAAGCAGCTGAGCAGGCAGGAATTACGCAGCACAGCTGGCAATTGTCAAGCAGATGACAGGCAGGAATCGTGCAGCTCAGCTGGCAATTGTCAAGCAGATGAGCAGACAGTAATCACGCAGCTCAGCAGGCCCTGATCACGTGACTGAGCATGCACTGTTCACGTGGCTGATCACACACTATCACGTGACTGATCATGCACTGATCACGTGACTGATCATGCACTGATCACGTGGCTGATCATGCACTGATCACGTGGCTGATCATGCACTGATCACGTGACTGATCATGCACTGATCACGTGACTGATCATGCACTGATCACGTGGCTATCATGCACTGATCACGTGGCTGATCATGCATGATCACGCAGCTACCATGCACTGATCACGTGACTGATCATGCACTGATCACGTGACTGATCATGCACTGATCACGTGGCTATCATGCACTGATCACGTGGCTGATCATGCAATGATCACGTAGCTACCATGTACTGGTCACGTGACTGATCATGCACTGATCACGTGACTGATCATGCACTGATCACGTGGCTATCATGCACTGATCACGTGACTGATCATGCACTGATCACGTGGCTATCATGCACTGATCACGTGGCTGATCATGCACTGATCACGTGCCTGATCATGCACTGATCACGTGGCTGATCATGCACTGATCACGTGACTGATCATGCACTGATCACGTGGCTGATCATGCACTGATCACGTGGCTATCATGCACTGATCACGTGGCTGATCATGCACTGATCACGTGGCTACCATGCACTGATCACGTGACTGATCATGCACTGATCACGTGACTGATCATGCACTGATCACGTGACTGATCATGCACTGATCACGTGGCTATCATGCACTGCTCACGTGGCTGATCATGCGATGATCACGCAGCTACCATGTACTGGTCACATGACTGATCATGCACTGATCACGTGACTGATCATGCAGTGATCACGTGGCTATCATGCACTACTCACGTGGCTGATCATGCAATGATCATGTAGCTACCATGTACAGGTCACGTGAATGATCATACACCCATCAGGTGACTGATCATGCACTGATCACGTGGCTATCATGCACTGATCACGAGACTGATCATGCACTGATCACGTCTATATCATGCACTGATCACATGACTGCCCATGCACTGATCACGTGGATGATCATACACTAATCATGTGACAGATCATGCACTGATCACGTGGCTGATCATGCACTGATACCGTGACTGAGCATGGACTGATCACATGACTATCATGTAGTGATCACGTGACTTAATGGCACTGATCATGTGACTGATCATGCGCTGATCATGTTTGCTATCATACACTGATCATGTGCCTCTGGAGGCAATAAACAAAGAGCTGAGTAGGCACGAATCAAACAGTCAGCAGGCAATAATCATGGAACTCAGCTGTGAGGAATCATGCTGCTCAGCTGGCAATAATCAAGCAGCTGAGCAGGCAGGAATTACGCAGCACAGCTGGCAATTGTCAAGCAGATGACAGGCAGGAATCGTGCAGCTCAGCAGGCCCTGATTACGTGACTGAGCATGCACTATTCACGTGGCTGATCATACACTGATCACGTGACTGATCATGCACTGATCACGTGGATATCATGCACTGATCACGTGGCTGATCATACACTGTTCACGTGTCTGACCATGCACTGATCACGTGGCTGATCATACACTGCTCACGTAACTGATCATGCACTGATCACGTGGCTATCATGCACTGATCACGTGGCTGATCATGCACTGATCACGTGGCTGATCATGCACTGATCACGTGACTGATCATGCACTGATCAGTGGCAATCATGCACTGATCACGTGGCTGATCATACACTGATCACGTGACTGATCATGCACTGATCACTGGCTATCATGCACTGATCACGTGGCTATCATGCACTGATCACGTGGCTGATCATGCACTGATCACGTGACTGATCATGCACTGATCACGTCTGATCATGCACTGATCACGTGACTGATCATGCACTGATCACGTGCATGATCATGCACTGATCATGTCACTGATCATGCACTGATCACGTGGCTATCATGCACTGCTCACGTGGCTGATCATGCAATGATCACGTAGCTACCATGTACTGGTCACGTGACTGATCATGCACTGATCACGTAATTGATCATGCACTGATCACGTGACTGATCATGCACTGATCACGTGACTGATCATGCACTGATCACGTGGATATCATGCACTGATCACGTGGCTGATCATGCACTGATCACGTGTCTGATCATGCACTGATCACGTGGCTGATCATGCACTGATCACGTAACTGATCATGCACTGATCACGTGGCTATCATGCACTGATCACGTGGCTGATCATGCACTGATCACGTGGCTGATCACACACTGATCACGTGACTGATCATGCACTGATCACGTGGCATCATGCACTGATCACGTGGCTGATCATGCACTGATCATGTAACTGATCATGCACTGATCACGTGGCTATCATGCACTGATCACGTGGCTGATCATGCACTGATCACGTAGCTACCATATACTGATCACGTGACTGATCATGCACTGATCACGTAAATGATCATGCACTGATCACGTGACTGATCATGCACTGATCACGTGACTGATCATGCACTGATCACGTGGCTATCATGCACTGATCACGTGGCTGATCATGCACTGATCACGTAGCTACCATGTACTGGTCACGTGACTGATCATGCACTGATCACGTAATTGATCATGCACTGATCACGTGACTGATCATGCACTGATCACGTGCTGATCATGCACTGATCACGTGGCTATCATGCACTACTCACGTGGCTGATCATGCAATGATCATGTAGCTACCATGTACTGGTCACGTGACTGATCATACACCCATCAGGTGACTGATCATGCACTGATCACGTGCTGATCATGCACTGATCACCTGCCTGATCATGCACTGATCACGTGACAAATCATGCACTGATCACATAGCTATCATGAACTGATAACCTGGCTGATCATGCACTGATCACGTGGCTGATCATGCACTGATACCGTGACTGAGCATGGACTGATCACATGACTATCATGTAGTGATCACGTGACTTAATGGTGCTGATCATGTGACTGATCATGCGCCGATCATGTTTGCTATCATACACTGATCATGTGCCTCTGGAGGCAATAAACAACGAGCTGAGTAGGCACGAATCAAACAGTCAGCAGGCAATAATCATGGAACTCAGCTGTGAGGAATCATGCTGCTCAGCTGGCAATAATCAAGCAGCTGAGCAGGCAGGAATTACGCAGCACAGCTGGCAATTGTCAAGCAGATGACAGGCAGGAATCACGCAGCTCAGCAGGCCCTGATCACGTGACTGAGCATGCACTGTTCACGTGGCTGATCATACACTGATCACGTGATGATCATGCACTGATCACTTGGATATCATGCACTGATCACGTGGCTGATCATACACTGTTCACGTGTCTGACCATGCACTGATCACGTGGCTGATCATACACTGCTCACGTAACTGATCATGCACTGATCACGTGGCTATCATGCACTGATCACGTGGCTGAACATGCACTGTTCACGTGGCTGATCACACACCTGTCACGTGACAGATCATGCACTGATCACGTGGCTATCATGCACTGATCACGTGGCTGAACATGCACTGCTCACGTAACTGATCATGCACACATCACGTGGCTATCATGCACTGCTCACGTGGCTGATCATGCGATGATCACGCAGCTACCATGTACTGGTCACAAGACTGATCATGCACTGATCACGTGACTGATCATGCACTGATCACGTGGCTATCATGCACTACTCACGTGGCTGATCATGCAATGATCATGTAGCTACCATGTACTGGTCACGTGAATGATCATACACCCATCAGGTGACTGATCATGCACTGATCACGTGGCTATCATGCACTGATCACGTGACTGATCATGCACTGATCACGTCTATATCATGCACTGATCACATGACTGCCCATGCACTGATCACGTGGATGATCATACACTGATCATGTGACAGATCATGCACTGATCACGTGGCTATCATGCACTGATCACGTGGCTGATCATGCACTGATCACGTAGCTACATGTACTGATCACGTGACTGATCATGCACTGATCACGTAACTGATCATGCACTGATCACGTGGCTGATCATGCACTGATCACGTGACTGATCATGCACTGATCACGTGACTGATCATGCACTGATCACGTGGCTGTCATGCACTGATCACGTGGCTGATCATACACTGCTCACGTAACTGATAATGCACTTATCACGTGGCTATCATGCACTGATCACGTGGCTGATCATGCAACGATCACGTAGCAACCATATACTGATCACGTGACTGATCATGCACTGATCACGTGAATGATCATGCACTGATCACGTGACTGATCATGCACTGATCACGTGATTGATCATGCACTGATCACGTGGCTATCATGCACTGATCACGTGGCTGATCATGCACTGATCACGTAGCAACCATGTACTGGTCACGTGACTGATCATGCACTGATCACGTAATTGATCATGCACTGATCACGTGGCTCATCATGCACTGATCCGTGGCTGATCATGCACTATCACGTGACTGATCATGCACTGATCACGTGACTGATCATGCACTGATCACGTGGCTATCATGCACTGATCACGTGGATATCATGCACTGATCACGTGGCTGATCACACACGATCACGTGACTGATCATGCACTGATCACGTGGCTATCATGCACTGATCACGTGGCTATCATGCACTGATCACGTGGCTGATCATGCAATGATCACGTAGCTATCATGCACTGGTCACGTGACTGATCATGCACTGATCACGTAACTGATCATGCACTGATCACGTGACTGATCATGCACTGATCACGTGACTGATCATGCACTGATCACGTGACTGATCATGCACTGATCACGTGGCTATCATGCACTGATCACGTGGCTGATCATGCACTGATCACGCAGCTACCATGTACTGTCACGTGACTGATCATGCACTGATCACATGACTGATCATGCACTGATCACGTGGCTTATCATGCACTGATCATGTGACTGATCATGTGCTGATCATGTTTGGTGTCATACACTGATCATGTGCCTCTGGAGGCAATGAACATAGAGCTGAGTAGGCAGGAATCAGTCAGCAGGCTATAATCATGGAACTCACCTCTGAGAAATCATGCTGCTCAGCTGGCAATAATCAAGTAGATGAGCAGGCAGGAATTACGCAGCACAGGTGGCAATTGTCAAGCAGATGACAGGCAGGAATCGTGCAGCTCAGCATCAGCAGAACTGATCATGTGACTGCATGCACTGATCAGCTGATCATGCACTGATCACGTGATCACATGACTGATCATGCACTGATCACGTGACTGATCATGCACTGATCACGTGGCTATCATGCACTGATCACGTGGCTGATCATGCAATGATCATGTAGCTACCATGTACTGGTCACGTGAATGATCATACACTGATCAGGTGACTGATCATGCACTGATCACGTGGCTGATCATGCACTGATCACGTGACTGATCATGCACTGATCACGTGGCTATCATGCACTGATCACGTGGCTGATCATGCACTGATCACGTGCCTGATCATGCACTGATCACGTGGCTGATCATGCACTGATCACGTGACTGATCATGCACTGATCAGTGGCAATCATGCACTGATCACGTGGCTGATCATGCACTGATCACGTGACTGATCATGCACTGATCACTGGCTATCATGCACTGATCACGTGGCTATCATGCACTGATCACGTGGCTGATCATGCACTGATCACGTGACTGATCATGCACTGATCACGTCTGTATCATGCACTGATCACGTGACTGATCATGCACTGATCACGTGCATGATCATACACTGATCATGTCACTGATCATGCACTGATCACGTGGCTATCATGCACTGCTCACGTGGCTGATCATGCAATGATCACGTAGCTACCATGTACTGGTCACGTGACTGATCATGCACTGATCACGTAATTGATCATGCACTGATCACGTGACTGATCATGCACTGATCACGTGACTGATCATGCACTGATCACGTGGATATCATGCACTGATCACGTGGCTGATCATGCACTGATCACGTGTCTGATCATGCACTGATCACGTGGCTGATCATGCACTGATCACGTGACTGATCATGCACTGATCACGTGGCTATCATGCACTGATCACGTGGCTGATCATGCACTGATCACGTGGCTGATCACACACTGTCACGTGACTGATCATGCACTGATCACGTGACTGATCATGCACTGATCACGTGACTGATCATGCACTGATCACGTGGCTATCATGCACTGATCACGTGGCTGATCATGCACTGATCACGTGACTGATCATGCACTGATCACGTGACTGATCATGCACTGATCACGTGACTGATCATGCACTGATCACGTGACTGATCATGCACTGATCACGTGACTGATCATGCACTGATCACGTGGCTATCATGCACTGATCACGTGGCTGATCATGCACTGATCACGTGGCTACCATGCACTGTCACGTGACTGATCATGCACTGATCACATGACTGATCATGCACTGATCACGTGGCTTATCATGCACTGATCATGTGACTGATCATGCACTGATCATGTTTGTATCATACACTGATCATGTGCCTCTGGAGGCAATGAACAAAGAGCTGAGTAGGCACGAATCAGTCAGCAGGCAATAATCATGGAACTCAGCTGTGAGGAATCATGCTGCTCAGCTGGCAATAATCAAGCAGCTGAGCAGGCAGGAATTACGCAGCACAGCTGGCAATTGTCAAGCAGATGACAGGCAGGAATCGTGCAGCTCAGCTGGCAATTGTCAAGCAGATGAGCAGACAGTAATCACGCAGCTCAGCAGGCCCTGATCACGTGACTGAGCATGCACTGTTCACGTGGCTGATCACACACTATCACGTGACTGATCATGCACTGATCACGTGACTGATCATGCACTGATCACGTGGCTGATCATGCACTGATCACGTGGCTGATCATGCACTGATCACGTGACTGATCATGCACTGATCACGTGTCTGATCATGCACTGATCACGTGGCTATCATGCACTGATCACGTGGCTGATCATGCATGATCACGCAGCTACCATGCACTGATCACATGACTGATCATGCACTGATCACGTGACTGATCATGCACTGATCACGTGGCTATCATGCACTATCACGTGGCTGATCATGCAATGATCACGTAGCTACCATGTACTGGTCACGTGACTGATCATGCACTGATCACGTGACTGATCATGCACTGATCACGTGGCTATCATGCACTGATCACGTGACTGATCATGCACTGATCACGTGGCTATCATGCACTGATCACGTGGCTGATCATGCACTGATCACGTGGCTGATCATGCACTGATCACGTGGCTGATCATGCACTGATCACGTGACTGATCATGCACTGATCACGTGGCTGATCATGCACTGATCACGTGGCTATCATGCACTGATCACGTGGCTGATCATGCACTGATCACGTGGCTATCATGCACTGATCACGTGACTGATCATGCACTGATCACGTGACTGATCATGCACTGATCACGTGTCTGATCATGCACTGATCACGTGGCTATCATGCACTGCTCACGTGGCTGATCATGCGATGATCACGCAGCTACCATGTACTGGTCACATGACTGATCATGCACTGATCACGTGACTGATCATGCAGTGATCACGTGGCTATCATGCACTACTCACGTGGCTGATCATGCAATGATCATGTAGCTACCATGTACAGGTCACGTGAATGATCATACACCCATCAGGTGACTGATCATGCACTGATCACGTGGCTATCATGCACTGATCACGAGACTGATCATGCACTGATCACGTCTATATCATGCACTGATCACATGACTGCCCATGCACTGATCACGTGGATGATCATACACTAATCATGTGACAGATCATGCACTGATCACGTGGCTGATCATGCACTGATACCGTGACTGAGCATGGACTGATCACATGACTATCATGTAGTGATCACGTGACTTAATGGCACTGATCATGTGACTGATCATGCGCCGATCATGTTTGCTATCATACACTGATCATGTGCCTCTGGAGGCAATAAACAAAGAGCTGAGTAGGCACGAATCAAACAGTCAGCAGGCAATAATCATGGAACTCAGCTGTGAGGAATCATGCTGCTCAGCTGGCAATAATCAAGCAGCTGAGCAGGCAGGAATTACGCAGCACAGCTGGCAATTGTCAAGCAGATGACAGGCAGGAATCGTGCAGCTCAGCTGGCAATTGTCAAGCAGATGAGCAGACAGTAATCACGCAGCTCAGCAGGCCCTGATCACGTGACTGAGCATGCACTGTTCACGTGGCTGATCATACACTGATCACGTGATTGATCATGCACTGATCACTTGGATATCATGCACTGATCACGTGGCTGATCATACACTGTTCACGTGTCTGACCATGCACTGATCACGTGGCTGATCATACACTGCTCACGTAACTGATCATGCACTGATCACGTGGCTATCATGCACTGATCACGTGGCTGATCATGCACTGATCACGTGGCTGATCATGCACTGATCACGTGACTGATCATGCACTGATCAGTGGCAATCATGCACTGATCACGTGGCTGATCATACACTGATCACGTGACTGATCATGCACTGATCACTGGCTATCATGCACTCATCACGTGGCTATCATGCACTGATCACGTGGCTGATCATACACTGATCACGTGACTGATCATGCACTGATCACGTCTGATCATGCACTGATCACGTGACTGATCATGCACTGATCACGTGATGATCATGCACTGATCATGTGACTGATCATGCACTGATCACGTGGCTATCATGCACTGCTCACGTGGCTGATCATGCAATGATCACGTAGCTACCATGTACTGGTCACGTGACTGATCATGCACTGATCACGTAATTGATCATGCACTGATCACGTGACTGATCATGCACTGATCACGTGACTGATCATGCACTGATCACGTGGATATCATGCACTGATCACGTGGCTGATCATGCACTGATCACGTGGCTGATCATGCACTGATCACGTGGCTGATCATGCACTGATCACGTGACTGATCATGCACTGATCACGTGGCTATCATGCACTGATCACGTGGCTGATCATGCACTGATCACGTGGCTGATCATGCACTGTCACGTGACTGATCATGCACTGATCACGTGGCATCATGCACTGATCACGTGGCTGATCATGCACTGATCATGTAACTGATCATGCACTGATCACGTGGCTATCATGCACTGATCACGTGGCTGATCATGCACTGATCACGTAGCTACCATGCACTGATCACGTGACTGATCATGCACTGATCACGTAAATGATCATGCACTGATCACGTGACTGATCATGCACTGATCACGTGACTGATCATGCACTGATCACGTGGCTATCATGCACTGATCACGTGGCTGATCATGCACTGATCACGTAGCTATCATGCACTGGTCACGTGACTGATCATGCACTGATCACGTAATTGATCATGCACTGATCACGTGACTGATCATGCACTGATCACGTGCTGATCATGCACTGATCACGTGGCTATCATGCACTACTCACGTGGCTGATCATGCAATGATCATGTAGCTACCATGTACTGGTCACGTGACTGATCATACACCCATCAGGTGACTGATCATGCACTGATCACGTGCTGATCATGCACTGATCACGTGCCTGATCATGCACTGATCACGTGACAAATCATGCACTGATCACATAGCTATCATGAACTGATCACGTGGCTGATCATGCACTGATCACGTGGCTGATCATGCACTGATACCGTGACTGAGCATGGACTGATCACATGACTATCATGTAGTGATCACGTGACTTAATGGTGCTGATCATGTGACTGATCATGCGCTGATCATGTTTGCTATCATACACTGATCATGTGCCTCTGGAGGCAATAAACAACGAGCTGAGTAGGCACGAATCAAACAGTCAGCAGGCAATAATCATGGAACTCAGCTGTGAGGAATCATGCTGCTCAGCTGGCAATAATCAAGCAGCTGAGCAGGCAGGAATTACGCAGCACAGCTGGCAATTGTCAAGCAGATGACAGGCAGGAATCACGCAGCTCAGCAGGCCCTGATCACGTGACTGAGCATGCACTGTTCACGTGGCTGATCATACACTGATCACGTGATGATCATGCACTGATCACTTGGATATCATGCACTGATCACGTGGCTGATCATACACTGTTCACGTGTCTGACCATGCACTGATCACGTGGCTGATCATACACTGCTCACGTAACTGATCATGCACTGATCACGTGGCTATCATGCACTGATCACGTGGCTGATCATGCACTGTTCACGTGGCTGATCACACACCTGTCACGTGACATATCATGCACTGATCACGTGGCACTCATGCACTGATCACGTGGCTGATCATACTCTGCTCACGTAACTGATCATGCACACATCACGTGGCTATCATGCACTGCTCACGTGGCTGATCATGCGATGATCACGCAGCTACCATGTACTGGTCACATGACTGATCATGCACTGATCACGTGACTGATCATGCACTGATCACGTGGCTATCATGCACTACTCACGTGGCTGATCATGCAATGATCATGTAGCTACCATGTACAGGTCACGTGAATGATCATACACCCATCAGGTGACTGATCATGCACTGATCACGTGGCTATCATGCACTGATCACGTGACTGATCATGCACTGATCACGTCTATATCATGCACTGATCACATGACTGCCCATGCACTGATCACGTGGATGATCATACACTGATCATGTGACAGATCATGCACTGATCACGTGGCTATCATGCACTGATCACGTGGCTGATCATGCACTGATCACGTAGCTACATGCACTGATCACGTGACTGATCATGCACTGATCACGTAACTGATCATGCACTGATCACGTGACTGATCATGCACTGATCACGTGACTGATCATGCACTGATCACGTGACTGATCATGCACTGATCACGTGGCTGTCATGCACTGATCACGTGGCTGATCATACACTGCTCACGTAACTGATCATGCACTGATCACGTGGCTATCATGCACTGATCACGTGGCTGATCATGCACGATCACGTAGCTACCATATACTGGTCACGTGACTGATCATGCACTGATCACGTAAATGATCATGCACTGATCACGTGACTGATCATGCACTGATCACGTGACTGATCATGCACTGATCACGTGGCTATCATGCACTGATCACGTGGCTGATCATGCACGATCACGTAGCAACCATGTACTGGTCACGTGACTGATCATGCACTGATCACGTAATTGATCATGCACTGATCACGTGGCTCATCATGCACTGATCACGTGGCTGATCAGCACTATCACGTGACTGATCATGCACTGATCACGTGATCATGCACTGATCACGTGGCTATCATGCACTGATCACGTGGATATCATGCACTGATCACGTGGCTGATCACACACGATCACGTGACTGATCATGCACTGATCACGTGGCTATCATGCACTGATCACGTGGCTATCATGCACTGATCACGTGGCTGATCATGCAATGATCACGTAGCTACCATGCACTGGTCACGTGACTGATCATGCACTGATCACGTGACTGATCATGCACTGATCACGTGACTGATCATGCACTGATCACGTGACTGATCATGCACTGATCACGTGACTGATCATGCACTGATCACGTGGCTATCATGCACTGCTCACGTGGCTGATCATGCAATGATCACGCAGCTACCATGTACTGTCACATGACTGATCATGCACTGATCACATAATTGATCATGCACTGATCACGTGGCTTATCATGCACTGATCATGTGACTGATCATGTGCTGATCATGTTTGGTGTCATACACTGATCATGTGCCTCTGGAGGCAATGAACATAGAGCTGAGTAGGCAGGAATCAGTCAGCAGGCTATAATCATGGAACTCACCTCTGAGAAATCATGCTGCTCAGCTGGCAATAATCAAGTAGATGAGCAGGCAGGAATTACGCAGCACAGGTGGCAATTGTCAAGCAGATGACAGGCAGGAATCGTGCAGCTCAGCTGGCAATTGTCAAGCAGATGAGCAGACAGTAATCACGCAGCTCAGCAGGCCCTGATCACGTGACTGAGCATGCACTGTTCACGTGGCTGATCACACACTATCACGTGACTGATCATGCACTGATCATGTGACTGATCATGCACTGATCACGTGACTGATCATGCACTGATCACGTGGCTGATCATGCACTGATCACGTGACTGATCATGCACTGATCACGTGTCTGATCATGCACTGATCACGTGGCTATCATGCACTGATCACGTGGCTGATCATGCATGATCACGCAGCTACCATGTACTGGTCACATGACTGATCATGCACTGATCACGTGACTGATCATGCACTGATCACGTGGCTATCATGCACTATCACGTGGCTGATCATGCAATGATCATGTAGCTACCATGTACTGGTCACGTGAATGATCATACACTGATCAGGTGACTGATCATGCACTGATCACGTGGCTATCATGCACTGATCACGTGACTGATCATGCACTGATCACGTGGCTATCATGCACTGATCACGTGGCTGATCATGCACTGATCACGTGCCTGATCATGCACTGATCACGTGGCTGATCATGCACTGATCACGTGACTGATCATGCACTGATCAGTGGCAATCATGCACTGATCACGTGGCTGATCATGCACTGATCACGTGACTGATCATGCACTGATCACTGGCTATCATGCACTGATCACGTGGCTATCATGCACTGATCACGTGGCTGATCATGCACTGATCACGTGACTGATCATGCACTGATCACGTCTGATCATGCACTGATCACGTGACTGATCATGCACTGATCACGTGCATGATCATACACTGATCATGTCACTGATCATGCACTGATCACGCAGCTATCATGCACTGATCACGTGGCTGATCATGCACTGATCACGTAGCTACCATGTACTGGTCACGTGACTGATCATGCACTGATCACGTAATTGATCATGCACTGATCACGTGACTGATCATGCACTGATCACGTGACTGATCATGCACTGATCACGTGGATATCATGCACTGATCACGTGGCTGATCATGCACTGATCACGTGTCTGACCATGCACTGATCACGTGGCTGATCATACACTGATCACGTAACTGATCATGCACTGATCACGTGGCTATCATGCACTGATCACGTGGCTGATCATGCACTGATCACGTGGCTGATCACACACTGTCACGTGACTGATCATGCACTGATCACGTGGCATCATGCACTGATCACGTGGCTGATCATACACTGATCACGTAACTGATCATGCACTGATCACGTGGCTATCATGCACTGATCACGTGGCTGATCATGCAATGATCACGTAGCTACCATATACTGGTCACGTGACTGATCATGCACTGATCACGTAAATGATCATGCACTGATCACGTGACTGATCATGCACTGATCACGTGACTGATCATGCACTGATCACGTGGCTATCATGCACTGATCACGTGGCTGATCATGCACTGATCACGTAGCTACCATGCACTGGTCACGTGACTGATCATGCACTGATCACGTAATTGATCATGCACTGATCACGTGACTGATCATGCACTGATCACGTGCTGATCATGCACTGATCACGTGGCTATCATGCACTACTCACGTGGCTGATCATGCAATGATCATGTAGCTACCATGTACTGGTCACGTGACTGATCATACACCCATCAGGTGACTGATCATGCACTGATCACGTGCTGATCATGCACTGATCACCTGCCTGATCATGCACTGATCACGTGACTGATCATGCACTGATCACATAGCTATCATGAACTGATCACCTGGCTGATCATGCACTGATCACGTGGCTGATCATGCACTGATACCGTGACTGAGCATGGACTGATCACATGACTATCATGTAGTGATCACGTGACTTAATGGCGCTGATCATGTGACTGATCATGCGCTGATCATGTTTGCTATCATACACTGATCATGTGCCTCTGGAGGCAATAAACAAAGAGCTGAGTAGGCACGAATCAAACAGTCAGCAGGCAATAATCATGGAACTCAGCTGTGAGGAATCATGCTGCTCAGCTGGCAATAATCAAGCAGCTGAGCAGGCAGGAATTACGCAGCACAGCTGGCAATTGTCAAGCAGATGACAGGCAGGAATCGTGCAGCTCAGCTGGCAATTGTCAAGCAGATGAGCAGACAGTAATCACGCAGCTCAGCAGGCCCTGATCACGTGACTGAGCATGCACTGTTCACGTGGCTGATCATACACTGATCACGTGATGATCATGCACTGATCACTTGGATATCATGCACTGATCACGTGGCTGATCATACACTGTTCACGTGTCTGACCATGCACTGATCACGTGGCTGATCATACACTGCTCACGTAACTGATCATGCACTGATCACGTGGCTATCATGCACTGATCACGTGGCTGAACATGCACTGTTCACGTGGCTGATCACACACCTGTCACGTGACATATCATGCACTGATCACGTGGCACTCATGCACTGATCACGTGGCTGATCATACTCTGCTCACGTAACTGATCATGCACACATCACGTGGCTATCATGCACTGCTCACGTGGCTGATCATGCATGATCACGCAGCTACCATGTACTGGTCACGTGACTGATCATGCACTGATCACGTGACTGATCATGCACTGATCACGTGGCTATCATGCACTGATCACGTGGCTGATCATGCACTGATCACGTAGCTACCATGTACTGGTCACGTGAATGATCATGCACTGATCACGTGACTGATCATGCACTGATCACGTGGCTATCATGCACTGATCACGTGACTGATCATGCACTGATCACGTCTATATCATGCACTGATCACGTGACTGATCATGCACTGATCACGTGGATGATCATGCACTGATCACGTGACTGATCATGCACTGATCACGTGGCTATCATGCACTGATCACGTGGCTGATCATGCACTGATCACGTAGCTACATGCACTGATCACGTGACTGATCATGCACTGATCAACTGATCATGCACTGATCACGTGACTGATCATGCACTGATCACGTGACTGATCATGCACTGATCACGTGACTGATCATGCACTGATCACGTGGCTGTCATGCACTGATCACGTGGCTGATCATACACTGATCACGTAACTGATCATGCACTGATCACGTGGCTATCATGCACTGATCACGTGGCTGATCATGCACGATCACGTAGCTACCATACTGATCACGTGACTGATCATGCACTGATCACGTAAATGATCATGCACTGATCACGTGACTGATCATGCACTGATCACGTGACTGATCATGCACTGATCACGTGGCTATCATGCACTGATCACGTGGCTGATCATGCACGATCACGTAGCAACCATGTACTGATCACGTGACTGATCATGCACTGATCACGTAATTGATCATGCACTGATCACGTGGCTCATCATGCACTGATCCGTGGCTGATCAGACACGATCACGTGACTGATCATGCACTGATCACGTGAATAATCATGCACTGATCACGTGGCTATCATGCACTGATCACGTGGATATCATGCACTGATCACGTGGCTGATCACACACGTATCACGTGACTGATCATGCACTGATCACGTGGCTATCATGCACTGATCACGTGGCTATCATGCACTGATCACGTGGCTGATCATGCAATGATCACGTAGCTACCATGCACTGGTCACGTGACTGATCATGCACTGATCACGTGACTGATCATGCACTGATCACGTGACTGATCATGCACTGATCACGTGACTGATCATGCACTGATCACGTGACTGATCATGCACTGATCACGTGGCTATCATGCACTGATCACGTGGCTGATCATGCACTGATCACGCAGCTACCATGCACTGTCACATGACTGATCATGCACTGATCACATAATTGATCATGCACTGATCACGTGGCTTATCATGCATTGATCATGTGACTGATCATGTGCTGATCATGTTTGGTGTCACACACTGATCATGTGCCTCTGGAGGCAATGAACATAGAGCTGAGTAGGCAGGAATCAGTCAGCAGGCTATAATCATGGAACTCAGCTCTGAGAAATCATGCTGCTCAGCTGGCAATAATCAAGTAGATGAGCAGGCAGGAATTACGCAGCACAGGTGGCAATTGTCAAGGAGATGACCGGCAGGAATCGTGCAGCTCAGCTGGCAATTGTCAAGCAGATGAGCAGACAGTAATCACGCAGCTCAGCAGGCCCTGATCACGTGACTGAGCATGCACTGTTCACGTGGCTGATCACACTCCTATCACGTGACTGATCATGCACTGATCACGTGACTGATCATGCACTGATCACGTGACTGATCATGCACTGATCACGTGGCTGATCATGCACTGATCACGTGACTGATCATGCACTGATCACGTGACTGATCATGCACTGATCACGTGGCTATCATGCACTGATCACGTGGCTGATCATGCATGATCACGCAGCTACCATGTACTGGTCACATGACTGATCATGCACTGATCACGTGACTGATCATGCACTGATCACGTGGCTATCATGCACTATCACGTGGCTGATCATGCAATGATCATGTAGCTACCATGTACTGGTCACGTGAATGATCATACACTGATCAGGTGACTGATCATGCACTGATCACGTGGCTATCATGCACTGATCACGTGACTGATCATGCACTGATCACGTGGCTATCATGCACTGATCACGTGGCTGATCATGCACTGATCACGTGCCTGATCATGCACTGATCACGTGGCTGATCATGCACTGATCACGTGACTGATCATGCACTGATCAGTGGCAATCATGCACTGATCACGTGGCTGATCATGCACTGATCACGTGACTGATCATGCACTGATCACTGGCTATCATGCACTGATCACGTGGCTATCATGCACTGATCACGTGGCTGATCATGCACTGATCACGTGACTGATCATGCACTGATCACGTCTGTATCATGCACTGATCACGTGACTGATCATGCACTGATCACGTGCATGATCATACACTGATCATGTCACTGATCATGCACTGATCACGCAGCTATCATGCACTGATCACGTGGCTGATCATGCAATGATCACGTAGCTACCATGTACTGGTCACGTGACTGATCATGCACTGATCACGTAATTGATCATGCACTGATCACGTGACTGATCATGCACTGATCACGTGACTGATCATGCACTGATCACGTGGCTATCATGCACTGATCACGTGGCTGATCATACACTGATCACGTGTCTGATCATGCACTGATCACGTGGCTGATCATACACTGATCACGTAACTGATCATGCACTGATCACGTGGCTATCATGCACTGATCACGTGGCTGATCATGCACTGATCACGTGGCTGATCACACACTGTCACGTGACTGATCATGCACTGATCACGTGGCATCATGCACTGATCACGTGGCTGATCATACACTGCTCACGTAACTGATCATGCACTGATCACGTGGCTATCATGCACTGCTCACGTGGCTGATCATGCAATGATCACGTAGCTACCATATACTGGTCACGTGACTGATCATGCACTGATCACGTAAATGATCATGCACTGATCACGTGACTGATCATGCACTGATCACGTGACTGATCATGCACTGATCACGTGGCTATCATGCACTGATCACGTGGCTGATCATGCACTGATCACGTAGCTACCATGCACTGGTCACGTGACTGATCATGCACTGATCACGTAATTGATCATGCACTGATCACGTGACTGATCATGCACTGATCACGTGCTGATCATGCACTGATCACGTGGCTATCATGCACTACTCACGTGGCTGATCATGCAATGATCATGTAGCTACCATGTACTGGTCACGTGACTGATCATACACCCATCAGGTGACTGATCATGCACTGATCACGTGGCTGATCATGCACTGATCACCTGACTGATCATGCACTGATCACGTGACAAATCATGCACTGATCACATAGCTATCATGAAATGATCACCTGGCTGATCATGCACTGATCACGTGGCTGATCATGCACTGATACCGTGACTGAGCATGGACTGATCACATGACTATCATGTAGTGATCACGTGACTTAATGGCGCTGATCATGTGACTGATCATGCGCTGATCATGTTTGCTATCATACACTGATCATGTGCCTCTGGAGGCAATAAACAAAGAGCTGAGTAGGCACGAATCAAACAGTCAGCAGGCAATAATCATGGAACTCAGCTGTGAGGAATCATGCTGCTCAGCTGGCAATAATCAAGCAGCTGAGCAGGCAGGAATTACGCAGCACAGCTGGCAATTGTCAAGCAGATGACAGGCAGGAATCGTGCAGCTCAGCTGGCAATTGTCAAGCAGATGAGCAGACAGTAATCACGCAGCTCAGCAGGCCCTGATCACGTGACTGAGCATGCACTGTTCACGTGGCTGATCATACACTGATCACGTGATGATCATGCACTGATCACTTGGATATCATGCACTGATCACGTGGCTGATCATACACTGTTCACGTGTCTGACCATGCACTGATCACGTGGCTGATCATACACTGCTCACGTAACTGATCATGCACTGATCACGTGGCTATCATGCACTGATCACGTGGCTGAACATGCACTGTTCACGTGGCTGATCACACACCTGTCACGTGACATATCATGCACTGATCACGTGGCACTCATGCACTGATCACGTGGCTGATCATACTCTGCTCACGTAACTGATCATGCACACATCACGTGGCTATCATGCACTGCTCACGTGGCTGATCATGCATGATCACGCAGCTACCATGTACTGGTCACGTGACTGATCATGCACTGATCACGTGACTGATCATGCACTGATCACGTGGCTATCATGCACTGATCACGTGGCTGATCATGCACTGATCACGTAGCTACCATGTACTGGTCACGTGACTGATCATGCACTGATCACGTGACTGATCATGCACTGATCACGTGGCTATCATGCACTGATCACGTGACTGATCATGCACTGATCACGTCTATATCATGCACTGATCACGTGACTGATCATGCACTGATCACGTGGATGATCATGCACTGATCACGTGACTGATCATGCACTGATCACGTGGCTATCATGCACTGATCACGTGGCTGATCATGCACTGATCACGTGGCTACATGCACTGATCACGTGACTGATCATGCACTGATCACGTGACTGATCATGCACTGATCACGTGACTGATCATGCACTGATCACGTGACTGATCATGCACTGATCACGTGACTGATCATGCACTGATCACGTGGCTGTCATGCACTGATCACGTGGCTGATCATACACTGATCACGTAACTGATCATGCACTGATCACGTGGCTATCATGCACTGATCACGTGGCTGATCATGCACGATCACGTAGCTACCATGCACTGATCACGTGACTGATCATGCACTGATCACGTAAATGATCATGCACTGATCACGTGACTGATCATGCACTGATCACGTGACTGATCATGCACTGATCACGTGGCTATCATGCACTGATCACGTGGCTGATCATGCACTGATCACGTAGCAACCATGTACTGGTCACGTGACTGATCATGCACTGATCACGTAATTGATCATGCACTGATCACGTGGCTCATCATGCACTGATCCGTGGCTGATCAGACACGATCACGTGACTGATCATGCACTGATCACGTGAATAATCATGCACTGATCACGTGGCTATCATGCACTGATCACGTGGATATCATGCACTGATCACGTGGCTGATCACACACGTATCACGTGACTGATCATGCACTGATCACGTGGCTATCATGCACTGATCACGTGGCTATCATGCACTGATCACGTGGCTGATCATGCAATGATCACGTAGCTACCATGCACTGGTCACGTGACTGATCATGCACTGATCACGTGACTGATCATGCACTGATCACGTGACTGATCATGCACTGATCACGTGACTGATCATGCACTGATCACGTGACTGATCATGCACTGATCACGTGGCTATCATGCACTGATCACGTGGCTGATCATGCACTGATCACGCAGCTACCATGCACTGTCACGTGACTGATCATGCACTGATCACATAATTGATCATGCACTGATCACGGGCTTATCATGCACTGATCATGTGACTGATCATGTGCTGATCATGTTTGGTGTCACACACTGATCATGTGCCTCTGGAGGCAATGAACATAGAGCTGAGTAGGCAGGAATCAGTCAGCAGGCTATAATCATGGAACTCAGCTCTGAGAAATCATGCTGCTCAGCTGGCAATAATCAAGTAGATGAGCAGGCAGGAATTACGCAGCACAGGTGGCAATTGTCAAGGAGATGACAGGCAGGAATCGTGCAGCTCAGCTGGCAATTGTCAAGCAGATGAGCAGACAGTAATCACGCAGCTCAGCAGGCACTGATCACGTGACTGAGCATGCACTGTTCACGTGGCTGATCACACACTATCACGTGACTGATCATGCACTGATCACGTGACTGATCATGCACTGATCACGTGGCTGATCATGCACTGATCACGTGGCTGATCATGCACTGATCACGTGACTGATCATGCACTGATCACGTGACTGATCATGCACTGATCACGTGGCTATCATGCACTGCTCACGTGGCTGATCATGCATGATCACGCAGCTACCATGTACTGGTCACATGACTGATCATGCACTGATCACGTGACTGATCATGCACTGATCACGTGGCTATCATGCACTATCACGTGGCTGATCATGCAATGATCATGTAGCTACCATGTACTGGTCACGTGAATGATCATACACTGTCAGGTGACTGATCATGCACTGATCACGTGGCTATCATGCACTGATCACGTGACTGATCATGCACTGATCACGTGGCTATCATGCACTGATCACGTGGCTGATCATGCACTGATCACGTGCCTGATCATGCACTGATCACGTGGCTGATCATGCACTGATCACGTGACTGATCATGCACTGATCAGTGGCAATCATGCACTGATCACGTGGCTGATCATGCACTGATCACGTGACTGATCATGCACTGATCATCTGGCTATCATGCACTGATCACGTGGCTATCATGCACTGATCACGTGGCTGATCATGCACTGATCACGTGACTGATCATGCACTGATCACGTCTGTATCATGCACTGATCACGTGACTGATCATGCACTGATCACGTGCATGATCATGCACTGATCATGTCACTGATCATGCACTGATCACGCAGCTATCATGCACTGATCACGTGGCTGATCATGCAATGATCACGTAGCTACCATGTACTGGTCACGTGACTGATCATGCACTGATCACGTAATTGATCATGCACTGATCACGTGACTGATCATGCACTGATCACGTGACTGATCATGCACTGATCACGTGGATATCATGCACTGATCACGTGGCTGATCATGCACTGATCACGTGTCTGACCATGCACTGATCACGTGGCTGATCATACACTGATCACGTAACTGATCATGCACTGATCACGTGGCTATCATGCACTGATCACGTGGCTGATCATGCACTGATCACGTGGCTGATCACACACTGTCACGTGACTGATCATGCACTGATCACGTGGCATCATGCACTGATCACGTGGCTGATCATACACTGCTCACGTAACTGATCATGCACTGATCACGTGGCTATCATGCACTGATCACGTGGCTGATCATGCAATGATCACGTAGCTACCATATACTGGTCACGTGACTGATCATGCACTGATCACGTAAATGATCATGCACTGATCACGTGACTGATCATGCACTGATCACGTGACTGATCATGCACTGATCACGTGGCTATCATGCACTGATCACGTGGCTGATCATGCACTGATCACGTAGCTACCATGCACTGGTCACGTGACTGATCATGCACTGATCACGTAATTCATGCACTGATCACGTGACTGATCATGCACTGATCACGTGCTGATCATGCACTGATCACGTGGCTATCATGCACTACTCACGTGGCTGATCATGCAATGATCATGTAGCTACCATGTACTGGTCACGTGACTGATCATACACCCATCAGGTGACTGATCATGCACTGATCACGTGGCTGATCATGCACTGATCACCTGACTGATCATGCACTGATCACGTGACAAATCATGCACTGATCACATAGCTATCATGAAATGATCACCTGGCTGATCATGCACTGATCACGTGGCTGATCATGCACTGATACCGTGACTGAGCATGGACTGATCACATGACTATCATGTAGTGATCACGTGACTTAATGGCGCTGATCATGTGACTGATCATGCGCTGATCATGTTTGCTATCATACACTGATCATGTGCCTCTGGAGGCAATAAACAAAGAGCTGAGTAGGCACGAATCAAACAGTCAGCAGGCAATAATCATGGAACTCAGCTGTGAGGAATCATGCTGCTCAGCTGGCAATAATCAAGCAGCTGAGCAGGCAGGAATTACGCAGCACAGCTGGCAATTGTCAAGCAGATGACAGGCAGGAATCGTGCAGCTCAGCTGGCAATTGTCAAGCAGATGAGCAGACAGTAATCACGCAGCTCAGCAGGCCCTGATCACGTGACTGAGCATGCACTGTTCACGTGGCTGATCATACACTGATCACGTGATGATCATGCACTGATCACTTGGATATCATGCACTGATCACGTGGCTGATCATACACTGTTCACGTGTCTGACCATGCACTGATCACGTGGCTGATCATACACTGCTCACGTAACTGATCATGCACTGATCACGTGGCTATCATGCACTGATCACGTGGCTGAACATGCACTGTTCACGTGGCTGATCACACACCTGTCACGTGACATATCATGCACTGATCACGTGGCACTCATGCACTGATCACGTGGCTGATCATACTCTGCTCACGTAACTGATCATGCACACATCACGTGGCTATCATGCACTGCTCACGTGGCTGATCATGCATGATCACGCAGCTACCATGTACTGGTCACGTGACTGATCATGCACTGATCACGTGACTGATCATGCACTGATCACGTGGCTATCATGCACTGATCACGTGGCTGATCATGCACTGATCACGTAGCTACCATGTACTGGTCACGTGACTGATCATGCACTGATCACGTGACTGATCATGCACTGATCACGTGGCTATCATGCACTGATCACGTGACTGATCATGCACTGATCACGTCTATATCATGCACTGATCACGTGACTGATCATGCACTGATCACGTGGATGATCATGCACTGATCACGTGACTGATCATGCACTGATCACGTGGCTATCATGCACTGATCACGTGGCTGATCATGCACTGATCACGTAGCTACATGCACTGATCACGTGACTGATCATGCACTGATCACGTAACTGATCATGCACTGATCACGTGACTGATCATGCACTGATCACGTGACTGATCATGCACTGATCACGTGACTGATCATGCACTGATCACGTGGCTGTCATGCACTGATCACGTGGCTGATCATACACTGATCACGTAACTGATCATGCACTGATCACGTGGCTATCATGCACTGATCACGTGGCTGATCATGCACTGATCACGTAGCTATCATGCACTGATCACGTGACTGATCATGCACTGATCACGTAAATGATCATGCACTGATCACGTGACTGATCATGCACTGATCACGTGACTGATCATGCACTGATCACGTGGCTATCATGCACTGATCACGTGGCTGATCATGCACTGATCACGTAGCAACCATGTACTGATCACGTGACTGATCATGCACTGATCACGTAATTGATCATGCACTGATCACGTGGCTCATCATGCACTGATCACGTGGCTGATCAGACACTATCACGTGACTGATCATGCACTGATCACGTGACTAATCATGCACTGATCACGTGGCTATCATGCACTGATCACGTGGATATCATGCACTGATCACGTGGCTGATCACACACGTATCACGTGACTGATCATGCACTGATCACGTGGCTATCATGCACTGATCACGTGGCTATCATGCACTGATCACGTGGCTGATCATGCAATGATCACGTAGCTACCATGCACTGATCACGTGACTGATCATGCACTGATCACGTGACTGATCATGCACTGATCACGTGACTGATCATGCACTGATCACGTGACTGATCATGCACTGATCACGTGACTGATCATGCACTGATCACGTGGCTATCATGCACTATCACGTGGCTGATCATGCACTGATCACGGCTATCATGCACTGTCACGTGACTGATCATGCACTGATCACATAACTGATCATGCACTGATCACGTGGCTTATCATGCACTGATCATGTGACTGATCATGTGCTGATCATGTTTGGTGTCATACACTGATCATGTGCCTCTGGAGGCAATGAACAAAGAGCTGAGTAGGCAGGAATCAGTCAGCAGGCTATAATCATGGAACTCAGCTCTGAGAAATCATGCTGCTCAGCTGGCAATAATCAAGTAGATGAGCAGGCAGGAATTACGCAGCACAGGTGGCAATTGTCAAGCAGATGACAGGCAGGAATCGTGCAGCTCAGCTGGCAATTGTCAAGCAGATGAGCAGACAGTAATCACGCAGCTCAGCAGGCCCTGATCACGTGACTGAGCATGCACTGTTCACGTGGCTGATCACACACTATCACGTGACTGATCATGCACTGATCACGTGACTGATCATGCACTGATCACGTGGCTGATCATGCACTGATCACGTGGCTGATCATGCACTGATCACGTGGCTGATCATGCACTGATCACGTGACTGATCATGCACTGATCACGTGGCTATCATGCACTGATCACGTGGCTGATCATGCATGATCACGCAGCTACCATGTACTGGTCACATGACTGATCATGCACTGATCACGTGACTGATCATGCACTGATCACGTGGCTATCATGCACTATCACGTGGCTGATCATGCAATGATCATGTAGCTACCATGTACTGGTCACGTGAATGATCATACACTGATCAGGTGACTGATCATGCACTGATCACGTGGCTATCATGCACTGATCACGTGACTGATCATGCACTGATCACGTGGCTATCATGCACTGATCACGTGGCTGATCATGCACTGATCACGTGGCTGATCATGCACTGATCACGTGGCTGATCATGCACTGATCACGTGACTGATCATGCACTGATCAGTGGCTATCATGCACTGATCACGTGGCTGATCATGCACTGATCACGTGACTGATCATGCACTGATCACTGGCTATCATGCACTGATCACGTGGCTATCATGCACTGATCACGTGGCTGATCATGCACTGATCACGTGACTGATCATGCACTGATCACGTCTGTATCATGCACTGATCACGTGACTGATCATGCACTGATCACGTGCATGATCATGCACTGATCATGTCACTGATCATGCACTGATCACGCAGCTATCATGCACTGATCACGTGGCTGATCATGCAATGATCACGTAGCTACCATGTACTGATCACGTGACTGATCATGCACTGATCACGTGACTGATCATGCACTGATCACGTGACTGATCATGCACTGATCACGTGACTGATCATGCACTGATCACGTGGATATCATGCACTGATCACGTGGCTGATCATACACTGATCACGTGTCTGACCATGCACTGATCACGTGGCTGATCATACACTGATCACGTAACTGATCATGCACTGATCACGTGGCTATCATGCACTGATCACGTGGCTGAACATGCACTGTTCACGTGGCTGATCACACACTGTCACGTGACTGATCATGCACTGATCACGTGGCATCATGCACTGATCACGTGGCTGATCATACTCTGCTCACGTAACTGATCATGCACACATCACGTGGCTATCATGCACTGCTCACGTGGCTGATCATGCAATGATCACGTAGCTACCATATACTGGTCACGTGACTGATCATGCACAGATCACGTAAATGATCATGCACTGATCACGTGACTGATCATGCACTGATCACGTGACTGATCATGCACTGATCACGTGGCTATCATGCACTGCTCACGTGGCTGATCATGCAATGATCACGTAGCAACCATGTACTGGTCACGTGACTGATCATGCACTGATCACGTAATTGATCATGCACTGATCACGTGGCTCATCATGCACTGATCACGTGGCTGATCATGCACTGATCACGTGGCTATCATGCACTGATCACGTGGCTGATCATGCACTGATCACGTGACTGATCATGCACTGATCACGTGGCTATCATGCACTGATCACGTGGCTGATCATGCACATCACTGGACTGATCATGCACTGATCACGGGCTATCATGCACTGACTACATGACTCACATGCACTGATCACGTGCTGATCATGCACTGATCACGTGACTGATCATGCACTGATCACGTGACTGATCATGCACTGATCACGTGGCTATCATGCACTGATCACGTGGCTGATCATGCACTGATCACGTGACTGATCATGCACTGATCACGTGGCTGATCATGCACTGATCACGTGGCTGATCATGCACTGATCACGTAGCTATCATGCACTGATCACGTGACTGATCATGCACTGATCACGTGCTGATCATGCACTGATCACGTGACTGATCATGCACTGATCACGTGACTGATCATGCACTGATCACGTGGCTATCATGCACTGATCACGTGGCTGATCATGCACTGATCACGTAGCTACCATGTACTGATCACGTGACTGATCATGCACTGATCACGTTGATCATGCACTGATCACGTGGCTGATCATGCACTGATCACGTGACTGATCATGCACTGATCACGTGACTGATCATGCACTGATCACGTGGCTATCATGCACTGATCACGTGGCTGATCATGCACTGATCACGTGGCTGATCATGCACTGATCACGTGACTGATCATGCACTGATCACGGGCTATCATGCACTGATCACGTGGCTATCATGCACTGATCACGTGGCTGTCATGCACTGATCACGTGACTGATCATGCACTGATCACGTGGTATCATGCACTGATCACGTGGCTGATCATGCACTGATCACGTGACTGATCATGCACTGATCACGTGGCTATCATGCACTGATCACGTGGCTGATCATGCACTGATCACGTAGCTACATGCACTGATCACGTGACTGATCATGCACTGATCACGTAACTGATCATGCACTGATCACGTGACTGATCATGCACTGATCACGTGACTGATCATGCACTGATCACGTGGCTATCATGCACTGATCACGTGGCTGATCATGCACTGATCACGTAGCTACCATGCACTGATCACGTGACTGATCATGCACTGATCACGTAATTGATCATGCACTGATCACGTGGCTGATCATGCACTGATCACGTGACTGATCATGCACTGATCACGTGACTGATCATGCACTGATCACGTGGCTATCATGCACTGATCACGTGGCTGATCATGCACTGATCACGTGACTGATCATGCACTGATCACGTGACTGATCATGCACTGATCACGTGGCTATCATGCACTGATCACGTGGCTGATCATGCACTGATCACGTGGCTGATCATGCACTGATCACGTGGCTGATCATGCACTGATCACGTAACTGATCATGCACTGATCACGTGGCTATCATGCACTGATCACGTGGCTGATCATGCACTGATCACGTGGCTGATCATACACTGATCACGTGACTATCATGCACTGATCACGTGGCATCATGCACTGATCACGTGGCTGATCATGCACTGATCACGTGACTGATCATGCACTGATCACGTGGCTATCATGCACTGCTCACGTGGCTGATCGATGATCACGCAGCTACCATGTACTGGTCACATGACTGATCATGCACTGATCACGTGACTGATCATGCAGTGATCACGTGGCTATCATGCACTACTCACGTGGCTGATCATGCAATGATCATGTAGCTACCATGTACAGGTCACGTGAATGATCATACACCCATCAGGTGACTGATCATGCACTGATCACGTGGCTATCATGCACTGATCACGAGACTGATCATGAACTGATCACGTCTATATCATGCACTGATCACATGACTGCCCATGCACTGATCACGTGGATGATCATACACTAATCATGTGACAGATCATGCACTGATCACGTGGCTGATCATGCACTGATACCGTGACTGAGCATGGACTGATCACATGACTATCATGTAGTGATCACGTGACTTAATGGCGCTGATCATGTGACTGATCATGCGCTGATCATGTTTGCTATCATACACTGATCATGTGCCTCTGGAGGCAATAAACAAAGAGCTGAGTAGGCACGAATCAAACAGTCAGCAGGCAATAATCATGGAACTCAGATGTGAGGAATCATGCTGCTCAGCTGGCAATAATCAAGCAGCTGAGCAGGCAGGAATTACGCAGCACAGCTGGCAATTGTCAAGCAGATGAGCAGACAGTAATCACGCAGCTCAGCAGGCCCTGATCACGTGACTGAGCATGCACTGTTCACGTGGCTGATCATACACTGATCACGTGATGATCATGCACTGATCACTTGGATATCATGCACTGATCACGTGGCTGATCATACACTGTTCACGTGTCTGACCATGCACTGATCACGTGGCTGATCATACACTGCTCACGTAACTGATCATGCACTGATCACGTGGCTATCATGCACTGATCACGTGGCTGAACATGCACTGTTCACGTGGCTGATCACACACCTGTCACGTGACATATCATGCACTGATCACGTGGCACTCATGCACTGATCACGTGGCTGATCATACTCTGCTCACGTAACTCATCATGCACACATCACGTGGCTATCATGCACTGCTCACGTGGCTGATCATGGAATGATCACGTAGCTACCATATACTGGTCACGTGACTGATCATGCACTGATCACGTGACTGATCATGCACTGATCACGTGGCTGATCATGCACTGATCACGTGACTGATCATGCACTGATCACGTGGCTGATCATGCACTGATCACGTGGCTGATCATGCACTGATCACGTGACTGATCATGCACTGATCACGTGACTGATCATGCACTGATCACGTGGCTGATCATGCACTGATCACGTGGCTGATCATGCACTGATCACGTGACTGATCATGCACTGATCACGTGACTGATCATGCACTGATCACGTGACTAATCATGCACTGATCACGTGGCTATCATGCACTGATCACGTGGATATCATGCACTGATCACGTGGCTGATCACACACGTATCACGTGACTGATCATGCACTGATCACGTGGCTATCATGCACTGATCACGTGGCTGATCATGCACTGATCACGGACTGATCATGCACTGATCACGGGCTATCATGCACTGACACATGACTGATCATGCACTGATCACGTGGCTGATCATGCACTGATCACGTGACTGATCATGCACTGATCACGTGACTGATCATGCACTGATCACGTGGCTATCATGCACTGATCACGTGACTGATCATGCACTGATCACGTGTCTATCATGCACTGATCACGTGACTGATCATGCACTGATCACGTGACTGATCATGCACTGATCACGTGGCTATCATGCACTGATCACGTGGCTGATCATGCACTGATACCGTGACTGAGCATGGACTGATCACATGACTATCATGTAGTGATCACGTGACTTAATGGCGCTGATCATGTGACTGATCATGCACTGATCATGTTTGCTATCATACACTGATCATGTGCCTCTGGAGGCAATAAACAAAGAGCTGAGTAGGCACGAATCATACAGTCAGCAGGCAATAATCATGGAACTCAGCTGTGAGGAATCATGCTGCTCAGCTGGCAATAATCAAGCAGCTGAGCAGGCAGGAATTACGCAGCACAGCTGGCAATTGTCAAGCAGATGACAGGCAGGAATCGTGCAGCTCAGCTGGCAATGTCAAGCAGATGAGCAGACAGTAATCACGCAGCTCAGCAGGCCCTGATCACGTGACTGAGCATGCACTGTTCACGTGGCTGATCATACACTGATCACGTGATTGATCATGCACTGATCACGTGGCTATCATGCACTGATCACGTGGCTGATCATGCACTGATCACGTGGCTGATCATGCACTGATCACGTGACTGATCATGCACTGATCACGTGGCTATCATGCACTGATCACGTGGCTGATCATGCACTGATCACGTGGCTGATCATGCACTGATCACGTGGCTGATCATGCACTGATCACGTGTCTGATCATGCACTGATCACGTGGCTGATCATACACTGCTCACGTAACTGATCATGCACTGATCACGTGGCTATCATGCACTGATCACGTGGCTGATCATGCACTGATCACGTGGCTGATCACACACTGTCACGTGACTATCATGCACTGATCACGTGGCACTCATGCACTGATCACGTGGCTGATCATACACTGATCACGTGACTGATCATGCACTGATCACGTGGCTATCATGCACTGCTCACGTGGCTGATCATGCAATGATCACGTAGCTACCATATACTGGTCACGTGACTGATCATGCACTGATCACGTAAATGATCATGCACTGATCACGTGACTGATCATGCACTGATCACGTGACTGATCATGCACTGATCACGTGGCTATCATGCACTGCTCACGTGGCTGATCATGCAACGATCACGTAGCAACCATGTACTGGTCACGTGACTGATCATGCACTGATCACGTAATTGATCATGCACTGATCACGTGGCTCATCATGCTGATCACGTGGCTGATCACACGTATCACGTGACTGATCATGCACTGATCACGTGACTGATCATGCACTGATCACGTGGCTATCATGCACTGATCACGTGGATATCATGCACTGATCACGTGGCTGATCACACATGATCACGTGACTGATCATGCACTGATCACGTGGCTATCATGCACTGATCACGTGGCTGATCATGCACTGATCACGTGGCTATCATGCACTGATCACGTGACTGATCATGCACTGATCACGTGCTGATCATGCACTGATATCATGCACTGATCACGTGGCTGATCACACACGATACGTGACTGATCATGCACTGATCACGTGGCTATCATGCACTGATCACGTGGCTGATCATGCACTGATCACGTAGCTATCATGCACTGATCACGTGACTGATCATGCACTGATCACGTGGCTGATCATGCACTGATCACGTGACTGATCATGCACTGATCACGTGGCTGATCATGCACTGATCACGTGGCTGATCATGCACTGATCACGTGACTGATCATGCACTGATCACGTGGCTATCATGCACTGATATCATGCACTGATCACGTGGCTGATCATGCACTGATCACGTGACTGATCATGCACTGATCACGTGGCTATCATGCACTGATCACGTGGCTGATCATGCACTGATCACGTGGCTGATCATGCACTGATCACGTGACTGATCATGCACTGATCACGTGGCTGATCATGCACTGATCACGTGGCTATCATGCACTGATCACGTGGCTGATCATGCAATGATCACGTAGCTACCATGCACTGGTCACGTGACTGATCATGCACTGATCACGTGACTGATCATGCACTGATCACGTGACTGATCATGCACTGATCACGTGACTGATCATGCACTGATCACGTGACTGATCATGCACTGATCACGTGGCTATCATGCACTGATCACGTGGCTGATCATGCACTGATCACGCAGCTACCATGCACTGATCACATGACTGATCATGCACTGATCACATAACTGATCATGCACTGATCACGTGGCTTATCATGCACTGATCATGTGACTGATCATGTGCTGATCATGTTTGGTATCATACACTGATCATGTGCCTCTGGAGGCAATGAACAAAGAGCTGAGTAGGCAGGAATCAGTCAGCAGGCTATAATCATGGAACTCAGCTCTGAGAAATCATGCTGCTCAGCTGGCAATAATCAAGTAGCTGAGCAGGCAGGAATTACGCAGCACAGCTGGCAATTGTCAAGCAGATGACAGGCAGGAATCGTGCAGCTCAGCTGGCAATTGTCAAGCAGATGAGCAGACAGTAATCACGCAGCTCAGCAGGCCCTGATCACGTGACTGAGCATGCACTGTTCACGTGGCTGATCATACACTGATCACGTGACTGATCATGCACTGATCACGTGGCTATCATGCACTGATCACGTGGCTGATCATGCACTGATCACGTGGCTGATCATGCACTGATCACGTGGCTGATCATGCACTGATCACGTGACTGATCATGCACTGATCACGTGGCTATCATGCACTGATCACGTGGCTGATCATGCACTGATCACGGGACTGATCATGCACTGATCACGGCCTATCATGCACTGATACATGACTGACATGCACTGATCACGTACTGATCATGCACTGATCACGTGACTGATCATGCACTGATCACGTGACTGATCATGCACTGATCACGTGGCTATCATGCACTGATCACGTGGCTGATCATGCACTGATCACGTGACTGATCATGCACTGATCACGTGGCTGATCATGCACTGATCACGTGGCTGATCATGCACTGATCACGTAGCTATCATGCACTGATCACGTGACTGATCATGCACTGATCACGTAAATGATCATGCACTGATCACGTGACTGATCATGCACTGATCACGTGACTGATCATGCACTGATCACGTGGCTATCATGCACTGATCACGTGGCTGATCATGCAATGATCACGTAGCTACCATGTACTGATCACGTGACTGATCATGCACTGATCACGTAATGATCATGCACTGATCACGTGGCTGATCATGCACTGATCACGTGACTGATCATGCACTGATCACGTGACTGATCATGCACTGATCACGTGGCTATCATGCACTGATCACGTGGCTGATCATGCACTGATCACGTGGCTGATCATGCACTGATCACGTGACTGATCATGCACTGATCACGGGCTATCATGCACTGATCACGTGGCTATCATGCACTGATCACGTGGCTGATCATGCACTGATCACGTGACTGATCATGCACTGATCACGTGGTATCATGCACTGATCACGTGGCTGATCATGCACTGATCACGTGTCTGATCATGCACTGATCACGTGGCTGATCATGCACTGATCACGTAGCTGATCATGCACTGATCACGTGGCTATCATGCACTGATCACGTGGCTGATCATGCACTGATCACGTAGCTACATGCACTGGTCACGTGACTGATCATGCACTGATCACGTAATTGATCATGCACTGATCACGTGACTGATCATGCACTGATCACGTGACTGATCATGCACTGATCACGTGGCTATCATGCACTGCTCACGTGGCTGATCATGCAATGATCACGTAGCTACCATGTACTGGTCACGTGACTGATCATGCACTGATCACGTAATTGATCATGCACTGATCACGTGGCTGATCATGCACTGATCACGTGACTGATCATGCACTGATCACGTGACTGATCATGCACTGATCACGTGGCTATCATGCACTGATCACGTGGCTGATCATGCACTGATCACGTGACTGATCATGCACTGATCACGTGACTGATCATGCACTGATCACGTGGCTATCATGCACTGATCACGTGGCTGATCATGCACTGATCACGTGTCTGATCATGCACTGATCACGTGGCTGATCATGCACTGATCACGTGACTGATCATGCACTGATCACGTGGCTATCATGCACTGATCACGTGGCTGATCATGCACTGATCACGTGGCTGATCATGCACTGATCACGTGACTGATCATGCACTGATCACGTGGCACTCATGCACTGATCACGTGGCTGATCATGCACTGATCACGTGACTGATCATGCACTGATCACGTGGCTATCATGCACTGATCACGTGGCTGATCATGCACTGATCACGTAACTGATCATGCACTGATCACGTGGCTATCATGCACTGATCACGTGGCTGATCATGCACTGATCACGTGGCTGATCACACACTGATCACGTGACTATCATGCACTGATCACGTGGCACTCATGCACTGATCACGTGGCTGATCATACACTGATCACGTGACTGATCATGCACTGATCACGTGGCTATCATGCACTGATCACGTGGCTGATCATGCATGATCACGCAGCTACCATGTACTGATCACGTGACTGATCATGCACTGATCACGTGACTGATCATGCACTGATCACGTGGCTATCATGCACTATCACGTGGCTGATCATGCAATGATCACGTAGCTACCATGTACTGGTCACGTGAATGATCATGCACTGATCAGGTGACTGATCATGCACTGATCACGTGGCTATCATGCACTGATCACGTGACTGATCATGCACTGATCACGTCTATATCATGCACTGATCACGTGACTGATCATGCACTGATCACGTGGATGATCATGCACTGATCACGTGACTGATCATGCACTGATCACGTGGCTATCATGCACTGATCACGTGGCTGATCATGCACTGATCACGTAGCTACATGCACTGATCACGTGACTGATCATGCACTGATCACGTGACTGATCATGCACTGATCACGTGGCTGATCATGCACTGATCACGTGACTGATCATGCACTGATCACGTGACTGATCATGCACTGATCACGTGGCTGTCATGCACTGATCACGTGGCTGATCATACACTGCTCACGTAACTGATCATGCACTGATCACGTGGCTATCATGCACTGATCACGTGGCTGATCATGCACTGATCACGTAGCTACCATATACTGATCACGTGACTGATCATGCACTGATCACGTAAATGATCATGCACTGATCACGTGACTGATCATGCACTGATCACGTGACTGATCATGCACTGATCACGTGGCTATCATGCACTGATCACGTGGCTGATCATGCACGATCACGTAGCAACCATGTACTGGTCACGTGACTGATCATGCACTGATCACGTAATTGATCATGCACTGATCACGTGGCTCATCATGCACTGATCACGTGGCTGATCAGCACTATCACGTGACTGATCATGCACTGATCACGTGACTGATCATGCACTGATCACGTGGCTATCATGCACTGATCACGTGGATATCATGCACTGATCACGTGGCTGATCACACGTATCACGTGACTGATCATGCACTGATCACGTGGCTATCATGCACTGATCACGTGGCTATCATGCACTGATCACGTGGCTGATCATGCAATGATCACGTAGCTACCATGCACTGGTCACGTGACTGATCATGCACTGATCACGTGACTGATCATGCACTGATCACGTGACTGATCATGCACTGATCACGTGACTGATCATGCACTGATCACGTGACTGATCATGCACTGATCACGTGGCTATCATGCACTGATCACGTGGCTGATCATGCACTGATCACGCAGCTATCATGCACTGATCACATGACTGATCATGCACTGATCACATGACTGATCATGCACTGATCACGTGGCTTATCATGCACTGATCATGTGACTGATCATGTGCTGATCATGTTTGGTATCATACACTGATCATGTGCCTCTGGAGGCAATGAACAAAGAGCTGAGTAGGCACGAATCAGTCAGCAGGCAATAATCATGGAACTCAGCTGTGAGAAATCATGCTGCTCAGCTGGCAATAATCAAGCAGCTGAGCAGGCAGGAATTACGCAGCACAGCTGGCAATTGTCAAGCAGATGACAGGCAGGAATCGTGCAGCTCAGCTGGCAATTGTCAAGCAGATGAGCAGACAGTAATCACGCAGCTCAGCAGGCCCTGATCACGTGACTGAGCATGCACTGTTCACGTGGCTGATCACACACTGATCACGTGACTGATCATGCACTGATCACGTGACTGATCATGCACTGATCACGTGGCTGATCATGCACTGATCACGTGGCTGATCATGCACTGATCACGTGACTGATCATGCACTGATCACGTGACTGATCATGCACTGATCACGTGGCTATCATGCACTGATCACGTGGCTGATCATGCATGATCACGCAGCTACCATGCACTGATCACATGACTGATCATGCACTGATCACGTGACTGATCATGCACTGATCACGTGGCTATCATGCACTATCACGTGGCTGATCATGCAATGATCATGTAGCTACCATGTACTGGTCACGTGAATGATCATGCACTGATCACGTGACTGATCATGCACTGATCACGTGGCTATCATGCACTGATCACGTGACTGATCATGCACTGATCACGTGGCTATCATGCACTGATCACGTGGCTGATCATGCACTGATCACGTGGCTGATCATGCACTGATCACGTGGCTGATCATGCACTGATCACGTGACTGATCATGCACTGATCAGTGGCTATCATGCACTGATCACGTGGCTGATCATGCACTGATCACGTGACTGATCATGCACTGATCACTGGCTATCATGCACTGATCACGTGGCTATCATGCACTGATCACGTGGCTGATCATGCACTGATCACGTGACTGATCATGCACTGATCACGTCTGATCATGCACTGATCACGTGACTGATCATGCACTGATCACGTGCTGATCATGCACTGATCATGTGACTGATCATGCACTGATCACGTGGCTATCATGCACTGATCACGTGGCTGATCATGCAATGATCACGTAGCTACCATGTACTGATCACGTGACTGATCATGCACTGATCACGTGACTGATCATGCACTGATCACGTGACTGATCATGCACTGATCACGTGACTGATCATGCACTGATCACGTGGATATCATGCACTGATCACGTGGCTGATCATACACTGATCACGTGTCTGATCATGCACTGATCACGTGGCTGATCATGCACTGATCACGTAACTGATCATGCACTGATCACGTGGCTATCATGCACTGATCACGTGGCTGATCATGCACTGATCACGTGGCTGATCACACACTGTCACGTGACTGATCATGCACTGATCACGTGGCATCATGCACTGATCACGTGGCTGATCATACACTGCTCACGTAACTGATCATGCACACATCACGTGGCTATCATGCACTGCTCACGTGGCTGATCATGCAATGATCACGTAGCTACCATATACTGGTCACGTGACTGATCATGCACTGATCACGTAAATGATCATGCACTGATCACGTGACTGATCATGCACTGATCACGTGACTGATCATGCACTGATCACGTGGCTATCATGCACTGATCACGTGGCTGATCATGCACTGATCACGTAGCAACCATGTACTGGTCACGTGACTGATCATGCACTGATCACGTAATTGATCATGCACTGATCACGTGGCTCATCATGCACTGATCACGTGGCTGATCATGCACTGATCACGTGGCTATCATGCACTGATCACGTGGCTGATCATGCACTGATCACGTGACTGATCATGCACTGATCACGTGGCTATCATGCACTGATCACGTGGCTGATCATGCACTGATCACTGGACTGATCATGCACTGATCACGGCCTATCATGCACTGATACATGACTGACATGCACTGATCACGTGCTGATCATGCACTGATCACGTGACTGATCATGCACTGATCACGTGACTGATCATGCACTGATCACGTGGCTATCATGCACTGATCACGTGGCTGATCATGCACTGATCACGTGACTGATCATGCACTGATCACGTGGCTGATCATGCACTGATCACGTGGCTGATCATGCACTGATCACGTAGCTATCATGCACTGATCACGTGACTGATCATGCACTGATCACGTGACTGATCATGCACTGATCACGTGACTGATCATGCACTGATCACGTGACTGATCATGCACTGATCACGTGGCTATCATGCACTGATCACGTGGCTGATCATGCACTGATCACGTAGCTACCATGTACTGATCACGTGACTGATCATGCACTGATCACGTAATGATCATGCACTGATCACGTGGCTGATCATGCACTGATCACGTGACTGATCATGCACTGATCACGTGACTGATCATGCACTGATCACGTGGCTATCATGCACTGATCACGTGGCTGATCATGCACTGATCACGTGGCTGATCATGCACTGATCACGTGACTGATCATGCACTGATCACGGGCTATCATGCACTGATCACGTGGCTATCATGCACTGATCACGTGGCTGATCATGCACTGATCACGTGACTGATCATGCACTGATCACGTGGTATCATGCACTGATCACGTGGCTGATCATGCACTGATCACGTGACTGATCATGCACTGATCACGTGGCTATCATGCACTGATCACGTGGCTGATCATGCACTGATCACGTAGCTACATGCACTGATCACGTGACTGATCATGCACTGATCACGTAATTGATCATGCACTGATCACGTGACTGATCATGCACTGATCACGTGACTGATCATGCACTGATCACGTGGCTATCATGCACTGATCACGTGGCTGATCATGCACTGATCACGTAGCTACCATGCACTGATCACGTGACTGATCATGCACTGATCACGTAATTGATCATGCACTGATCACGTGGCTGATCATGCACTGATCACGTGACTGATCATGCACTGATCACGTGACTGATCATGCACTGATCACGTGGCTATCATGCACTGATCACGTGGCTGATCATGCACTGATCACGTGACTGATCATGCACTGATCACGTGACTGATCATGCACTGATCACGTGGCTATCATGCACTGATCACGTGGCTGATCATGCACTGATCACGTGGCTGATCATGCACTGATCACGTGGCTGATCATGCACTGATCACGTAACTGATCATGCACTGATCACGTGGCTATCATGCACTGATCACGTGGCTGATCATGCACTGATCACGTGGCTGATCATACACTGATCACGTGACTATCATGCACTGATCACGTGGCATCATGCACTGATCACGTGGCTGATCATGCACTGATCACGTGACTGATCATGCACTGATCACGTGGCTATCATGCACTGCTCACGTGGCTGATCATGCATGATCACGCAGCTACCATGTACTGGTCACATGACTGATCATGCACTGATCACGTGACTGATCATGCAGTGATCACGTGGCTATCATGCACTACTCACGTGGCTGATCATGCAATGATCATGTAGCTACCATGTACAGGTCACGTGAATGATCATACACCCATCAGGTGACTGATCATGCACTGATCACGTGGCTATCATGCACTGATCACGAGACTGATCATGCACTGATCACGTCTATATCATGCACTGATCACATGACTGCCCATGCACTGATCACGTGGATGATCATACACTAATCATGTGACAGATCATGCACTGATCACGTGGCTGATCATGCACTGATACCGTGACTGAGCATGGACTGATCACATGACTATCATGTAGTGATCACGTGACTTAATGGCGCTGATCATGTGACTGATCATGCGCTGATCATGTTTGCTATCATACACTGATCATGTGCCTCTGGAGGCAATAAACAAAGAGCTGAGTAGGCACGAATCAAACAGTCAGCAGGCAATAATCATGGAACTCAGCTGTGAGGAATCATGCTGCTCAGCTGGCAATAATCAAGCAGCTGAGCAGGCAGGAATTACGCAGCACAGCTGGCAATTGTCAAGCAGATGAGCAGACAGTAATCACGCAGCTCAGCAGGCCCTGATCACGTGACTGAGCATGCACTGTTCACGTGGCTGATCATACACTGATCACGTGATTGATCATGCACTGATCACTTGGATATCATGCACTGATCAC
Organism: Bos javanicus; assembly: GCF_032452875.1. NCBI lineage: Eukaryota > Metazoa > Chordata > Mammalia > Artiodactyla > Bovidae > Bos > Bos javanicus. The sequence goes on along the minus strand of NW_026894354.1, from coordinate 42,725 downwards.
GTGGCTGATCATACACTGTTCACGTGTCTGACCATGCACTGATCACGTGGCTGATCATACACTGCTCACGTAACTGATCATGCACTGATCACGTGGCTATCATGCACTGATCACGTGGCTGAACATGCAATGTTCACGTGGCTGATCACACACCTGTCACGTGACATATCATGCACTGATCACGTGGCACTCATGCACTGATCACGTGGCTGATCATACTCTGCTCACGTAACTCATCATGCACACATCACGTGGCTATCCTGCACTGCTCACGTGGCTCGTCATGGAATGATCACGTAGCTACCATATACTGGTCACGTGACTGATCATGCACTGATCACGTGACTGATCATGCACTGATCACGTAACTGATCATGCACTGATCACGTGACTGATCATGCACTGATCACGTGGCTGATCATGCACTGATCACGTGGCTGATCATGCACTGATCACGTGACTGATCATGCACTGATCACGTGACTGATCATGCACTGATCACGTGGCTGATCATGCACTGATCACGTGGCTGATCATGCACTGATCACGTGACTGATCATGCACTGATCACGTGACTGATCATGCACTGATCACGTGACTAATCATGCACTGATCACGTGGCTATCATGCACTGATCACGTGGATATCATGCACTGATCACGTGGCTGATCACACACGTATCACGTGACTGATCATGCACTGATCACGTGGCTATCATGCACTGATCACGTGGCTGATCATGCACTGATCACGGGACTGATCATGCACTGATCACGGGCTATCATGCACTGACACATGACTGATCATGCACTGATCACGTGGCTGATCATGCACTGATCACGTGACTGATCATGCACTGATCACGTGACTGATCATGCACTGATCACGTGGCTATCATGCACTGATCACGTGACTGATCATGCACTGATCACGTGTCTGATCATGCACTGATCACGTGACTGATCATGCACTGATCACGTGACTGATCATGCACTGATCACGTGGCTATCATGCACTGATCACGTGGCTGATCATGCACTGATACCGTGACTGAGCATGGACTGATCACATGACTATCATGTAGTGATCACGTGACTTAATGGCGCTGATCATGTGACTGATCATGCACTGATCATGTTTGCTATCATACACTGATCATGTGCCTCTGGAGGCAATAAACAAAGAGCTGAGTAGGCACGAATCATACAGTCAGCAGGCAATAATCATGGAACTCAGCTGTGAGGAATCATGCTGCTCAGCTGGCAATAATCAAGCAGCTGAGCAGGCAGGAATTACGCAGCACAGCTGGCAATTGTCAAGCAGATGACAGGCAGGAATCGTGCAGCTCAGCTGGCAATTGTCAAGCAGATGAGCAGACAGTAATCACGCAGCTCAGCAGGCCCTGATCACGTGACTGAGCATGCACTGTTCACGTGGCTGATCATACACTGATCACGTGATTGATCATGCACTGATCACGTGGCTATCATGCACTGATCACGTGGCTGATCATGCACTGATCACGTGGCTGATCATGCACTGATCACGTGACTGATCATGCACTGATCACGTGGCTATCATGCACTGATCACGTGGCTGATCATGCACTGATCACGTGGCTGATCATGCACTGATCACGTGGCTGATCATGCACTGATCACGTGTCTGATCATGCACTGATCACGTGGCTGATCATACACTGCTCACGTAACTGATCATGCACTGATCACGTGGCTATCATGCACTGATCACGTGGCTGATCATGCACTGATCACGTGGCTGATCACACACTGTCACGTGACTATCATGCACTGATCACGTGGCACTCATGCACTGATCACGTGGCTGATCATACACTGATCACGTAACTGATCATGCACTGATCACGTGGCTATCATGCACTGCTCACGTGGCTGATCATGCAATGATCACGTAGCTACCATATACTGGTCACGTGACTGATCATGCACTGATCACGTAAATGATCATGCACTGATCACGTGACTGATCATGCACTGATCACGTGACTGATCATGCACTGATCACGTGGCTATCATGCACTGCTCACGTGGCTGATCATGCAACGATCACGTAGCAACCATGTACTGGTCACGTGACTGATCATGCACTGATCACGTAATTGATCATGCACTGATCACGTGGCTCATCACACTGATCACGTGGCTGATCACACACGTATCACGTGACTGATCATGCACTGATCACGTGACTGATCATGCACTGATCACGTGGCTATCATGCACTGATCACGTGGATATCATGCACTGATCACGTGGCTGATCACACATGATCACGTGACTGATCATGCACTGATCACGTGGCTATCATGCACTGATCACGTGGCTGATCATGCACTGATCACGTAGCTACCATGCACTGATCACGTGACTGATCATGCACTGATCACGTGCTGATCATGCACTGATATCATGCACTGATCACGTGGCTGATCACACACTGATCACGTGACTGATCATGCACTGATCACGTGGCTATCATGCACTGATCACGTGGCTGATCATGCACTGATCACGCTATCATGCACTGATCACGTGACTGATCATGCACTGATCACGTGGCTGATCATGCACTGATCACGTGACTGATCATGCACTGATCACGTGGCTGATCATGCACTGATCACGTGGCTGATCATGCACTGATCACGTGACTGATCATGCACTGATCACGTGGCTATCATGCACTGATATCATGCACTGATCACGTGGCTGATCATGCACTGATCACGTGACTGATCATGCACTGATCACGTGGCTATCATGCACTGATCACGTGGCTGATCATGCACTGATCACGTGGCTGATCATGCACTGATCACGTGACTGATCATGCACTGATCACGTGGCTGATCATGCACTGATCACGTGGCTATCATGCACTGATCACGTGGCTGATCATGCAATGATCACGTAGCTACCATGCACTGGTCACGTGACTGATCATGCACTGATCACGTGACTGATCATGCACTGATCACGTGACTGATCATGCACTGATCACGTGACTGATCATGCACTGATCACGTGACTGATCATGCACTGATCACGTGGCTATCATGCACTGATCACGTGGCTGATCATGCACTGATCACGCAGCTACCATGCACTGATCACGTGACTGATCATGCACTGATCACATTGATCATGCACTGATCACGTGGCTTATCATGCACTGATCATGTGACTGATCATGTGCTGATCATGTTTGGTGTCACACACTGATCATGTGCCTCTGGAGGCAATGAACAAAGAGCTGAGTAGGCAGGAATCAGTCAGCAGGCTATAATCATGGAACTCAGCTCTGAGAAATCATGCTGCTCAGCTGGCAATAATCAAGTAGCTGAGCAGGCAGGAATTACGCAGCACAGGTGGCAATTGTCAAGCAGATGACAGGCAGGAATCGTGCAGCTCAGCTGGCAATTGTCAAGCAGATGAGCAGACAGTAATCACGCAGCTCAGCAGGCCCTGATCACGTGACTGAGCATGCACTGTTCACGTGGCTGATCATACACTGATCACGTGACTGATCATGCACTGATCACGTGGCTATCATGCACTGATCACGTGGCTGATCATGCACTGATCACGTGGCTGATCATGCACTGATCACGTGGCTGATCATGCACTGATCACGTGACTGATCATGCACTGATCACGTGGCTATCATGCACTGATCACGTGGCTGATCATGCACTGATCACGGGACTGATCATGCACTGATCACGGACTATCATGCACTGATACATGACTGATCATGCACTGATCACGTGCTGATCATGCACTGATCACGTGACTGATCATGCACTGATCACGTGACTGATCATGCACTGATCACGTGGCTATCATGCACTGATCACGTGGCTGATCATGCACTGATCACGTGACTGATCATGCACTGATCACGTGGCTGATCATGCACTGATCACGTGACTGATCATGCACTGATCACGTGGCTATCATGCACTGATCACGTGACTGATCATGCACTGATCACGTGGCTGATCATGCACTGATCACGTGACTGATCATGCACTGATCACGTGACTGATCATGCACTGATCACGTGGCTATCATGCACTGATCACGTGGCTGATCATGCACTGATCACGTAGCTACCATGCACTGATCACGTGACTGATCATGCACTGATCACGTAATGATCATGCACTGATCACGTGGCTGATCATGCACTGATCACGTGACTGATCATGCACTGATCACGTGACTGATCATGCACTGATCACGTGGCTATCATGCACTGATCACGTGGCTGATCATGCACTGATCACGTGGCTGATCATGCACTGATCACGTGACTGATCATGCACTGATCACGGGCTATCATGCACTGATCACGTGGCTATCATGCACTGATCACGTGGCTGATCATGCACTGATCACGTGACTGATCATGCACTGATCACGTGGTATCATGCACTGATCACGTGGCTGATCATGCACTGATCACGTGTCTGATCATGCACTGATCACGTGGCTGATCATGCACTGATCACGTAGCTGATCATGCACTGATCACGTGGCTATCATGCACTGATCACGTGGCTGATCATGCACTGATCACGTAGCTTACATGCACTGATCACGTGACTGATCATGCACTGATCACGTAATTGATCATGCACTGATCACGTGACTGATCATGCACTGATCACGTGACTGATCATGCACTGATCACGTGGCTATCATGCACTGCTCACGTGGCTGATCATGCAATGATCACGTAGCTACCATGTACTGGTCACGTGACTGATCATGCACTGATCACGTAATTGATCATGCACTGATCACGTGGCTGATCATGCACTGATCACGTGACTGATCATGCACTGATCACGTGACTGATCATGCACTGATCACGTGGCTATCATGCACTGATCACGTGGCTGATCATGCACTGATCACGTGACTGATCATGCACTGATCACGTGACTGATCATGCACTGATCACGTGGCTATCATGCACTGATCACGTGGCTGATCATGCACTGATCACGTGACTGATCATGCACTGATCACGTGGCTGATCATGCACTGATCACGTGACTGATCATGCACTGATCACGTGGCTATCATGCACTGATCACGTGGCTGATCATGCACTGATCACGTGGCTGATCATGCACTGATCACGTGACTATCATGCACTGATCACGTGGCACTCATGCACTGATCACGTGGCTGATCATACACTGATCACGTGACTGATCATGCACTGATCACGTGGCTATCATGCACTGATCACGTGGCTGATCATGCATGATCACGCAGCTACCATGCACTGATCACGTGACTGATCATGCACTGATCACGTGACTGATCATGCACTGATCACGTGGCTATCATGCACTGATCACGTGGCTGATCATGCACTGATCACGTAGCTACCATGTACAGGTCACGTGACTGATCATGCACTGATCACGTGACTGATCATGCACTGATCACGTGGCTGATCATGCACTGATCACGTGACTGATCATGCACTGATCACGTCTATATCATGCACTGATCACGTGACTGATCATGCACTGATCACGTGGCTGATCACACACTGATCACGTGACTGATCATGCACTGATCACGTGGCTGATCATGCACTGATCACGTGGCTATCATGCACTGATCACGTGGCTGATCATGCACTGATCACGTGACTGATCATGCACTGATCACGTGCACTATCATGCATTGATACATGACTCCACATGCACTGATCACGTGGCTGATCATGCACTGATACCGTGACTGAGCATGGACTGATCACATGACTATCATGTAGTGATCACGTGACTTAATGGCGCTGATCATGTGACTGATCATGCGCTGATCATGTTTGCTATCATACACTGATCATGTGCCTCTGGAGGCAATAAACAAAGAGCTGAGTAGGCACGAATCAAACAGTCAGCAGGCAATAATCATGGAACTCAGCTGTGAGGAATCATGCTGCTCAGCTGGCAATAATCAAGCAGCTGAGCAGGCAGGAATTACGCAGCACAGCTGGCAATTGTCAAGCAGATGACAGGCAGGAATCGTGCAGCTCAGCTGGCAATTGTCAAGCAGATGAGCAGACAGTAATCACGCAGCTCAGCAGGCCCTGATCACGTGACTGAGCATGCACTGTTCACGTGGCTGATCATACACTGATCACGTGATTGATCATGCACTGATCAATTGGATATCATGCACTGATCACGTGGCTGATCATACACTGTTCACGTGTCTGACCATGCACTGATCACGAGGCTGATCATACACTGCTCACGTAACTGATCATGCACTGATCACGTGGCTATCATGCACTGATCACGTGGCTGAACATGCACTGATCACGTGGCTGATCACACACTGTCACGTGACATATCATGCACTGATCACGTGGCACTCATGCACTGATCACGTGGCTGATCATACTCTGCTCACGTAACTGATCATGCACACATCACGTGGCTATCATGCACTGCTCACGTGGCTGATCATGCATGATCACGCAGCTACCATGCACTGGTCACATGACTGATCATGCACTGATCACGTGACTGATCATGCACTGATCACGTGGCTATCATGCACTGATCACGTGGCTGATCATGCACTGATCACGTAGCTACCATGTACAGGTCACGTGACTGATCATGCACTGATCAGTGACTGATCATGCACTGATCACGTGGCTATCATGCACTGATCACGTGACTGATCATGCACTGATCACGTCTATATCATGCACTGATCACGTGACTGATCATGCACTGATCACGTGGATGATCATGCACTGATCATGTGACTGATCATGCACTGATCACGTGGCTGATCATGCACTGATCACGTGGCTATCATGCACTGATCACGTGGCTGATCATGCACTGATCACGGGACTGATCATGCACTGATCACGTGCACTATCATGCACTGACTACATGACTGATCATGCACTGATCACGTGGCTGATCATGCACTGATCACGTGACTGAGCATGGACTGATCACAGGACTATCATGTAGTGATCACGTGACTTAATGGCGCTGATCATGTGACTGATCATGCGCTGATCATGTTTGCTATCATACACTGATCATGTGCCTCTGGAGGCAATAAACAAAGAGCTGAGTAGGCACGAATCAAACAGTCAGCAGGCAATAATCATGGAACTCAGCTGTGAGGAATCATGCTGCTCAGCTGGCAATAATCAAGCAGCTGAGCAGGCAGGAATTACGCAGCACAGCTGGCAATTGTCAAGCAGATGACAGGCAGGAATCGTGCAGCTCAGCTGGCAATTGTCAAGCAGATGCGCAGACAGTAATCACGCAGCTCAGCAGGCCCTGATCACGTGACTGAGCATGCACTGTTCACGTGGCTGATCATACACTGATCACGTGATTGATCATGCACTGATCACTTGGATATCATGCACTGATCACGTGGCTGATCATACACTGTTCACGTGTCTGACCGTGCACTGATCACGAGGCTGATCATACACTGCTCACGTAACTGATCATGCACTGATCACGTGGCTATCATGCACTGATCACGTGGCTGATCATGCACTGATCACGTGGCTGATCATGCACTGATCACGTGACTGATCATGCACTGATCACGTGGCAATCATGCACTGATCACGTGGCTGATCATACACTGATCACGTGACTGATCATGCACTGATCACTGGCTATCATGCACTGATCACGTGGCTATCATGCACTGATCACGTGGCTGATCATGCACTGATCACGTGACTGATCATGCACTGATCACGTGATCATGCACTGATCACGTGGCACTCATGCACTGATCACGTGGCTGATCATGCACTGATCACGTAACTGATCATGCACTGATCACGTGGCTATCATGCACTGATCACGTGACTGATCATGCACTGATCACGTGACTGATCATGCACTGATCACGTGACTGATCATGCACTGATGACGTGGCAATCATGCACTGATCACGTGGCTGATCATGCACTGATCACGTGACTGATCATGCACTGATCACGTGGCTATCATGCACTGATCACGTGGCTATCATGCACTGATCACGTGGCTGATCATGCACTGATCACGTGACTGATCATGCACTGATCACGTCTGATCATGCACTGATCACGTGACTGATCATGCACTGATCACGTGGCTGATCATGCACTGATCACGTGACTGATCATGCACTGATCACGTGGCTATCATGCACTGATCACGTGGCTGATCATGCACTGATCACGTAGCTACCATGCACTGATCACGTGACTGATCATGCACTGATCACGTGACTGATCATGCACTGATCACGTGACTGATCATGCACTGATCACGTGACTGATCATGCACTGATCACGTGGCTATCATGCACTGATCACGTGGCTGATCATGCACTGATCACGTGGCTGATCACACACTGATCACGTGACTGATCATGCACTGATCACGTGGCATCATGCACTGATCACGTGGCTGATCATGCACTGATCACGTGACTGATCATGCACTGATCACGTGGCTATCATGCACTGATCACGTGGCTGATCATGCACTGATCACGTAGCTGCCATGCACTGATCACGTGACTGATCATGCACTGATCACGTAACTGATCATGCACTGATCACGTGACTGATCATGCACTGATCACGTGACTGATCATGCACTGATCACGTGGCTATCATGCACTGATCACGTGGCTGATCATGCAATGATCACGTAGCTACATGTACTGATCACGTGACTGATCATGCACTGATCACGTAATTGATCATGCACTGATCACGTGACTGATCATGCACTGATCACGTGGCTGATCATGCACTGATCACGTGGCTATCATGCACTACTCACGTGGCTGATCATGCAATGATCACGTAGCTACCATGTACTGTCACGTGACTGATCATACACCCATCAGGTGACTGATCATGCACTGATCACGTGGCTGATCATGCACTGATCACGTGCCTGATCATGCACTGATCACGTGACTGATCATGCACTGATCACGTAGCTATCATGCACTGATCACGTGGCTGATCATGCACTGATCACGTGGCTGATCATGCACTGATACCGTGACTGAGCATGGACTGATCACATGACTATCATGTAGTGATCACGTGACTTAATGGCACTGATCATGTGACTGATCATGCGCTGATCATGTTTGCTATCATACACTGATCATTTGCCTCTGGAGGCAATAAACAAAGAGCTGAGTAGGCACGAATCAAACAGTCAGCAGGCAATAATCATGGAACTCAGCTGTGAGGAATCATGCTGCTCAGCTGGCAATAATCAAGCAGCTGAGCAGGCAGGAATTACGCAGCACAGCTGGCAATTGTCAAGCAGATGACAGGCAGGAATCATGCAGCTCAGCTGGCAATTGTCAAGCAGATGAGCAGACAGTAATCACGCAGCTCAGCAGGCCCTTATCACGTGACTGAGCATGCACTCTTCACGTGGCTGATCATACACTGATCACGTGATGATCATGCACTGATCACGTGGATATCATGCACTGATCACGTGGCTGATCATACACTGTTCACGTGTCTGACCATGCACTGATCACGTGGCTGATCATACACTGATCACGTAACTGATCATGCACTGATCACGTGGCTATCATGCACTGATCACGTGGCTGATCATGCACTGATCACGTGGCTGATCACACACTGTCACGTGACTATCATGCACTGATCACGTGGCACTCATGCACTGATCACGTGGCTGATCATACTCTGATCACGTTACTCATCATGCACTGATCACGTGGCTATCATGCACTGGTCACGGGGCTGATCATGCGATGATCACGCAGCTACCATGTACTGGTGACATGACTGATCATGCACTGATCACGTGACTGATCATGCACTGATCACGTGGCTATCATGCACTACTCACGTGGCTGATTATGCAATGATCATGTAGCTACCATGTACAGGTCACGTGAATGATCATACACCCATCAGGTGACTGATCATGCACTGATCACGTGGCTATCATGCACTGATCACGAGACTGATCATGCACTGATCACGTCTATATTATGCACTGATCACATGACTGCCCATGCACTGATCACGTGGATGATCATACACTAATCCTGTGACAGATCATGCACTGATCACGTGGCTGATCATGCACTGATACCGTGACTGAGCATGGACTGATCACATGACTATCATGTAGTGATCACCTGACTTAATGGCGCTGATCATGTGACTGATCAGGCGCTGATCATGTTTGCTATCATACACTGATCATGTGCCTCTGGAGGCCATAAACAAAGAGCTGAGTAGGCACGAATCAAACAGTCAGCAGGCAATAATCATGGAACTCAGCTGTGAGGAATCATGCTGCTCACCTGGCAATAATCAAGCAGCTGAGCAGGCAAGAATTACGCAGCACAGCTGGCAATTGTCAAGCAGATGACAGGCAGGAATCGTGCAGCTCAGCTGGCAATTGTCAAGAAGATGAGCAGACAGTAATCACGCAGCTCAGCAGGCCCTGATCACGTGACTGAGCATGCACTGTTCACGTGGCTGATCATACACTGATCACGTGATTGATCATGCTCTGATCACTTGGATATCATGCACTGATCACGTGGCTGATCATATACTGTTCACGTGTCTGACCATGCACTGATCACGTGGCTGATCATACACTGCTCACGTCCCTGATCATGCACTGATCACGTGGCTATCATGCACTGATCACGTGGCTGAACATGCACTGTTCACGTGGCTGATCACACACCTGTCACGTGACATATCATGCACTGATCACGTGGCACTCATGCACTGATCACGTGGCTGATCATACTCTGCTCACGTAACTCATCATGCACACATCACGTGGCTATCATGCACTGCTCACGTGGTTCGTCATGGAATGATCACGAAGCTACCATATACTGGTCACGTGACTGATCATGCACTGATCACGTAAATGATCATGCACTGTTCACGTGACTGATCATGCACTGATCACGTGACTGATCATGCACTGATCACGTAATTATCATGCACTGATCACGTGACTGATCATGCACTGATCACGTGGCTGATCATGCACTGATCACGTGGCTATCATGCACTGATCACGTGGCTGATCATGCACTGATCATGTAGCTACCATGTACTGGTCACGTGACTGATCATACACCCATCAGGTGACTGATCATGCACTGATCACGTGGCTGATCATGCACTGATCACGTGCCTGATCATGCACTGATCACGTGACTGATCATGCACTGATCACATGGCTATCATGCACTGATCACGTGGCTGATCATGCACTGATCACGTGGCTGATCATGCACTGATACCGTGACTGAGCATGGACTGATCACATGACTATCATGTAGTGATCACGTGACTTAATGGCGCTGATCATGTGACTGATCATGCACTGATCATGTTTGCTATCATACACTGATCATGTGCCTCTGGAGGCAATAAACAAAGAGCTGAGTAGGCACGAATCAAACAGTCAGCAGGCAATAATCATGGAACTCAGCTGTGAGGAATCATGCTGCTCAGCTGGCAATAATCAAGCAGCTGAGCAGGCAGGAATTACGCAGCACAGCTGGCAATTGTCAAGCAGATGACAGGCAGGAATCGTGCAGCTCAGCTGGCAATTGTCAAGCAGATGAGCAGACAGTAATCACGCAGCTCAGCAGGCACTGATCACGTGACTGAGCATGCACTGTTCACGTGGCTGATCATACACTGATCACGTGATTGATCATGCACTGATCACGTGGATATCATGCACTGATCACGTGGCTGATCATACACTGTCACGTGTCTGACCATGCACTGATCACGTGGCTGATCATACACTGATCACGTAACTGATCATGCACTGATCACGTGGCTATCATGCACTGATCACGTGGCTGATCATGCACTGATCACGTGACTGATCATGCACTGATCACGTGACTGATCATGCACTGATCATCTGGCTATCATGCACTCATCACGTGGCTATCATGCACTGATCACGTGGCTGATCATGCACTGATCACGTGACTGATCATGCACTGATCACGTCTATCATGCACTGATCACGTGGCACTCATGCACTGATCACGTGGCTGATCATACACTGATCACGTAACTGATCATGCACTGATCACGTGGCTATCATGCACTGCTCACGTGGCTGTCATGGAATGATCACGAAGCTACCATATACTGGTCACGTGACTGATCATGCACTGATCACGTAAATGATCATGCACTGATCACGTGACTGATCATGCACTGATCACGTGACTGATCATGCACTGATCACGTGGCTATCATGCACTGCTCACGTGGCTGATCATGCACGATCACGTAGCAACCATGTACTGGTCACGTGACTGATCATGCACTGATCACGTAATTGATCATGCACTGATCACGTGGCTCATCATGCACTGATCACGTGGCTGATCACACACGTATCACGTGACTGATCATGCACTGATCACGTGACTAATCATGCACTGATCACGTGGCTATCATGCACTGATCACGTGGATATCATGCACTGATCACGTGGCTGATCACACATGTATCACGTGACTGATCATGCACTGATCACGTGGCTATCATGCACTGATCACGTGGCTGATCATGCACTGATCACGTAGCTACCATGTACTGGTCACGTGACTGATCATGCACTGATCACGTGCTGATCATGCACTGATATCATGCACTGATCACGTGGCTGATCATGCACTATCACGTGACTGATCATGCACTGATCACGTGGCTATCATGCACTGATCACGTGGCTGATCATGCACTGATCACGTGGCTATCATGTACTGGTCACGTGACTGATCATGCACTGATCACGTGGCTGATCATGCACTGATCACGTGACTGATCATGCACTGATCACGTGGCTGATCATGCACTGATCACGTGGCTATCATGCACTGATATCATGCACTGATCACGTGGCTGATCATGCACTGATCATGTGACTGATCATGCACTGATCACGTGGCTATCATGCACTGATCACGTGGCTGATCATGCACTGATCACGTGGCTGATCATGCACTGATCACGTGACTGATCATGCACTGATCACGTGGCTGATCATGCACTGATCACGTAGCTACCATGCACTGATCACGTGACTGATCATGCACTGATCACGTAACTGATCATGCACTGATCACGTGACTGATCATGCACTGATCACGTGGCTATCATGCACTGATCACGTGGCTGATCATGCACTGATCACGGGACTGATCATGCACTGATCACGGCGATATCATGCATTGACTACATGACTGCACATGCACTGATCACGTGGCTGATCATGCACTGATCACGTGACTGATCATGCACTGATCACGTGATTGATCATGCACTGATCACGTGGATATCATGCACTGATCACGTGGCTGATCATACACTGATCACGTGTCTGATCATGCACTGATCACGTGGCTGATCATGCACTGATCACGTAACTGATCATGCACTGATCACGTGGCTATCATGCACTGATCACGTGGCTGATCACACTGTCACGTGACTGATCATGCACTGATCACGTAATTGATCATGCACTGATCACGTGGCTGATCATGCACTGATCACGTGACTGATCATGCACTGATCACGTGACTGATCATGCACTGATCACGTGGCTATCATGCACTGATCACGTGGCTGATCATGCACTGATCACGTGACTGATCATGCACTGATCACGTGACTGATCATGCACTGATCACGTGGATATCATGCACTGATCACGTGGCTGATCATGCACTGATCACGTGACTGATCATGCACTGATCACGTGGCTGATCATGCACTGATCACGTAACTGATCATGCACTGATCACGTGGCTATCATGCACTGATCACGTGGCTGATCATGCACTGATCACGTGGCTGATCATGCACTGATCACGTGACTATCATGCACTGATCACGTGGCACTCATGCACTGATCACGTGGCTGATCATGCACTGATCACGTAACTGATCATGCACTGATCACGTGGCTATCATGCACTGCTCACGTGGCTGATCATGCATGATCACGGCTACCATGTACTGGTCACATGACTGATCATGCACTGATCACGTGACTGATCATGCAGTGATCACGTGGCTATCGTGCACTACTCACGTGGCTGATTATGCAATGATCACGTAGCTACCATGTACAGGTCACGTGAATGATCATACACTGATCAGGTGACTGATCATGCACTGATCACGTGGCTATCATGCACTGATCACGAGACTGATCATGCACTGATCACGTCTATATTATGCACTGATCACATGACTGCCCATGCACTGATCACGTGGATGATCATACACTAATCATGTGACAGATCATGCACTGATCACCTGGCTGATCATGCACTGATCACGTAGCTATCTTGCACTGATCACTTGGCTGATCATACATTCATCACGGGACTGATCGTGCACTGATCACGGCACTATCATGCATTGACTACATGACTCATCATGCACTGATCACGTGGATGATCATGAACTGATAACGTGACTGAGCATGAACTGATCACATGACTATCATGTAGTGATCACGTGACTTAATGGTGCTGATCATGTGACTGACCATGCGCTGATCATGTTTGCTATCATACACTGATCATGTGCCTCTGGAGGCAATAAACAAAGAGCTGAGTAGGCACGAATCAAACAGTCAGCAGGCAATAATCATGGAACTCAGCTGTGAGGAATCATGCTGCTCAGCTGGCAATAATCAAGCAGCTGAGCAGGCAGGAATTACAGAGCACAGCTGGCAATTGTCAAGCAGATGACAGGCAGGAATCGTGCAGCTCAGCTGGCAATGTCAAGCAGATGAGCAGACAGTAATCACGCAGCTCAGCAGGCCCTGATCACGTGACTGAGCATGCACTGTTCACGTGGCTGATCATACACTGATCACGTGATTGATCATGCACTGATCGCTTGGATATCATGCACTGATCACGTGGCTGATCATACACTGTTCACGTGTCTGACCATGCACTGATCACTTGGCTGATCACACACCTGTCACGTGACATATCATGCACTGATCACGTGGCACTCATGCACTGATCACGTGGCTGATCATACTCTGCTCACGTTACTCATCATGCACACATCACGTGGCTATCAGGCACTGCTCACGTGGTTCTTCATGGAATGATCACGAAGCTACCATATACTGGTCAAGTGACTGATCATGCACAGATCTCGTAAATGATCATGCACTCTTCACGTGACTGATCATGTACTGATCATGTGATTGATAATGCACTGATCACGTGGCTATCATGCTCTGCTCACGTGGCTGATCATGCAACGATCACGTAGCAACCATGTACTGGTCTCGTGACTGATCATGCACTGATCACGTAATTGATCCTGTACTGATCATGTGGCTCATCACGCACTGATCCGGTGGCTGATCAGACACGTATCACGTGACTGATCATGTACAGATCACGTGACTAATCATGAAGTGATCACGTGGCTATCCTGCACTGATCACGTGGATATCATGCACTGATCACGTGGCTGATCACACATGTATCACGTGACTGATCATGCACTGATCACGTGGCTGTCATGCACAGATCACGTGGCTGATCATGCAATGTTCACGTAGCTACCATGTACTGGTCTCGTGACTGATCATGCACTGATCACGTGGCTGATCATGCACTGATATCATGCACTGGTCACGTGGCTGATGACACACGTATCACGAGACTGATCATGCACTGATCACTTGGCTATCATGGACAGATCACGTGGCTGATCATGCAATGATCACGCAGCTAACATGTACTGGTCACGTGACTGATCATGCACTGATCACGTGGCTGATCATGCATTGATCACGTGACTGATCATGCACTGATCACGTGGCTATCATGCACTGATATCATGCACTGGTCACGTGGCTGATCACACACGTATCATGTGACTGATCATGCACTGATCACGTGGCTATCATGCACAATTCACGTGGCTGATCATGCACTGATCACGTGGCTGATCATGCACTGGTCACGTGACTGATCATGCACTGATCACGTGGCTGAACATGCACTGATCACGTGGCTATCATGCACTGCTCACGTGGCTGATCATGCAATGATCACGTAGCTACCATGCACTGGTCACGTGACTGATCATGCACTGATCAGGTAATTGATCATGCACTGATCACGTGACTGATCATGCACAGATCACGTGACTGATCATACACTGATCACGTGGCTATCATGCACTGCTCACGTGGCTGATCATGCAATGGTCACGCAGCTACCATGTACTGGTCACATGACTGATCATGCACTGATCACATAATTGATCATGCACTAATCACCTGGCTTATCATGCATTGATCATGTGACTGATCATGTGCTGATCATGTTTGGTGGCACGCACTGTTCATGTGCCTCTGGAAGCAATGAACATAGAGCTGAGTAGGAAGGAATCAGTCAGCAGGCTATAATCATGGAACTCAGCTCTGAGAAATCATGCTGCTCAGCTGGCAATAATCAAGTAGATGAGCAGGCAGGAATTACGCAGCACAGGTGGCAATTGTCAAGGAGATGACAGGCAGGAATCGTGCACCTCAGCTGGAAATTGTCAAGCAGATGAGCAGACAGTAATCACGCAGCTCAGCAGACCCTGATCACGTGACTGAGCATGCACTGTTCACATGGCTGATCACACACCTATCACGTGACTGATCATGCACTGATCATGTGACTGATCATGCACTGATCACGTAGCTATCTTGCACTGATCACTTGGCTGATCATACACTCATCACGGGACTGATCCTGCACTGATCACGGCGCTATCATGCATTGACTACATGACTCCACATGCACTGATCACGCGGATGATCATGCACTGATCACGTGACTGACCATGCACTGATCACATGACTGATCATGCACTGATCACATGGCTGATCATGCACTGATCACGTGGCTATCATGCACTGCTCAGGTGGCTGATCTGGCAATGATCACGTAGCTACCATGTACTGGTCACGTGACTGATAATGCACTGATCAAGTAATTGATCATGCACTGATCATGCACTGATCACGTGGCTGATCATACACTGATCACGTGACTGATCATGCACTGATCACGTGGCTATAATGCCCTGATTACTTGGCTGATCATACACTGTTCAAGTTCCTGGTCATGCACAGATTACGTGACTAATCATGAACTGATCACGGGTCTATAATTCACTGATCACGTGGATATCATGCACTGATTACGTGCCTGTCATGCACAGATCACGTGACTAATCATGAACTGATCACGTGGTATCATGCACTGATCACGTGGCTGATCATACACTGTTCACGTGTCTGATCATGCGCTGATGACGTGGCTGATCATACACTGCTCACGTAGCTGATCATGCACTAATCACGTGTCTATCATGCAGTGCTCACATGGCTGACCCTGCAATGATCACGTAGCTTACATGTACTGGTCACGTGACTGATCATGCAATGGTAACATAATTGATCATGCACTGATCACGTGACTGATCATGTACTGATCACGTGATTGATCATGCACTGATCACGTGTCTATCATGCACTGCTTACGTGGCTGATCATACAATGTTCACATAGCTACCATGTACTGGTCACATGACTGATCATGCACTGATCACGTAATTGATCATGCACTGATCAATTGGCTGATCATGCACTGATCACGTGACTGATCATGCACTCTTCACGAGACTCATCATGCACAGATCACGAAGCTATCATGCACTGATCACGTGGCTGATCATACACTGATCACGTGACTGATCATGCACTGTTCACGAGACTGATCATGCACTGATCACGTGTTTGATCATACACTGTTCACGTGTCTGATCATGCACTGCTCTCGTGGCTGATCATACACTGTTCACGTAACTGATCATGCACTAATCACGTGGATATCATGCACTGATCACGTGGTTGAACATGCACTGTTCATGTGGCTTATCACACACCTGTCACGTGACTGATCATGCACTGATCACGTAGCTATCATGCACTGACCACGAGACTGAAAATGCACTGATCACGTCTAATCATGCACTGATCACATGACTGCCATGCACTGATCACGTGGATGATCATACACTAATCATGTGACGGATCATGCACTGATCACGTCGCTGATCATACACTGATCACCTGCCTGGTCATGCACAGATCACGTGACAAATAATGAACTGATCACATAGCTATTATGAAATGATCACCTGGCTGATCATGCACTGATCACGTGGCTGATCATGCACTGATACCGTGACTGAGCATGGACTGATCACATGACTATCATGTAGTGATCACGTGACTTAATGGCACTGATCATGTGACTGATCATGCGCTGATCCTGTTTGCTATCATACACTGATCATGTGCCTCTGGAGGCAATAAACAAAGAGCTGAGTAGGCACGAATCAAACAGTCAGCAGGCAATAATCATGGAACTCAGCTGTGAGGAATCATGCTGCTCAGCTAACAATAATCAAGCAGCTGAGCAGGCAGGAATTACGCAGCACAGCTGGCAATTGTCAAGCAGATGACAGGCAGGAATCGTGCAGCTCAGCTGGCAATTGTCAAGCAGATGACCAGACAGTAATCACGCAGCTCAGCAGGCCCTGATCATGTGACTGAGCATGCACTGTTCACGTGGCTGATCATACACTGCTCACGTAACTGATCATGCACTGATCATGTGGCTATCATGCACTGATCACGTGACTGATCATGCACTGATCACGTGACTGACCATGCACTGATCACGTGACTGATCATGCAGTGATGAGTTGGCAATCATGCACTGATTACTTGGCTGATCATACACTGATCACGTGACTGATAATGCACTGATCATCTGGCTATCGTGCACTCATTACCTGGCTATCGTGCACTGATCACGTGGTTGATCATACACTGACGAGACTGATCTTGCACTGATCACGTCTGTATCATGCACTGATCACCTTACTGCCCATGCACTGATCACGTGGATAAACATACACTGATCATGTCACAGATCATGCAATGATCACGTGGCTATCATGCACTGCTCACGTGGCTGATCATGAAATGATCACGTAGCTACCATGTAATGGTCACGTGAGTGATCATGCACTGATCCGTAATTGATCATACACTGATCAGGTGACTATCATACTGTTCACGAGACTGATCATGCACTGTCACGTGGATATCATGCACTGATCCGTGTTTGATCATACACTGTTCACGTGTCTGACATGCACTGCTCACGTGGCTGATCATACACTGTTCCGTAACTGATCATGCACTGATCACGTGGATATCATGCACTGATCACGTGGCTGAACATGCACTGTTCCGTGGCTATCACACACCTGTCACGTGACTGATCATGCACTGATCCGTGGCATCATGCACTGATCACGGGCTATCATACTCTGCTCACGTAACTGATCATGCACATCAGGTGGCTATCATGCACTGCTCACCTGGCTGGTCATGCAATGATCACGTAGCTACCATGTACTGTCACGTAAATGATGATGCACTGTTCCGTGACTGATCATGTACTGATCACGTGACTGATCAGCACTGATCACGTGGCTATCATGCACTGCTCACGTGGCTGATCATGCAATGATCACGTAGCAACTATGTACTGGTCACGTGACTGATCATGCACTGATCCGTAATTAATCCTGCACTGATCACCTGACTATCATGCACTGATCCGTGGCTGATCATGCACTGATCACGTGGCTATCATGCACTACTCACGTGGCTGATCAGGCAATGATCATGTAGCTACCATGTACGGTCAGGTGACTGATCATACACCCATTAGGTGCATCATGCTGATCCGTCGCTATCGCACTGATCACCTGCCTATCATGCACAGATCACGTGACATCATGAACTGATCATAGCTATTATGAAATGTCACCTGGCTATTATGCACTGATCACTGGCTGATCATGCACTGATCATGTGACTGATCATGCAGTGATCACCTGGTATCGTGCACTGCTCCGTGGCTGATTATGCAATGATCAGTAGCTACCATGTACAGGTCACGTGAATGATCATGCACCCATCAGGTGACTGATCATGCACTGATCACGTGGCTATCATGCACTGATCACGAGACTGATCATGCACTGTCACGTCTATATCATGCACTGATCACGTGTCTGCCCATGCACTGATCACGTGGATGATCATCTATCATGTGACAATCATACTGATCACTGGCATCATGCACTGATACGTGACTGATCATGCCTGATCCGTGACTGATCATGCACTGATCACGTGGCTATCATGCACTGATCATTTGGCTGGATGCACTGATCATGTGCCTGGTCATTCACTGATCATGTGGCTATCATGCACTGCTCACGTGTCTGGTCATGGAATGATCACGTAGCTAATATACTGGTCACGCGAATCATGCACAGATCCGTAAATGATCATGCACTGTTCCGTGACTGATCATACTGATCACGTGACTGATCATGCAGATCACGTGGCTATCATGCTCTCTCACGTGGGTGTCATGCAATGATCACGTAGCAACCATGTACTGGTCACCTGACTGATCATGCACTGATCATGTAATTGATCCAGCACTGATCACGTGGCTCATCATGCACTGATCACGTGACTGTTCACGCACTGATCACTTGACTGATCATGCACTGATCACGTGGCTATAATGCCCTGATTACTTGGCTGATCATACACTGTTCAAGTTCCTGGTCATGCACAGATTACGTGACTAATCATGAACTGATCACGGGTCTATAATTCACTGATCACGTGGATATCATGCACTGATTATGTGCCTGATCATGCACAGATCACGTGACTAATCATGAACTGATCACGTAGGCTATCATGCACTGATCACGTGGCTGATCATACACTGTTCACGTGTCTGATCATGCGCTGATGACGTGGCTGATCATACATTGCTCACGTAGCTGATCATGCACTGATCACGTGTCTATCATGCAGTGCTCACGTGGCTGATCCTGCAATGATCACGTAGCTTATCATGTACTGGTCACGTGACTGATCATGCAATGGTAACATAATTGATCATGCACTGATCACGTGACTGATCATGCACTGATCACGTGATTGATCATGCACTGATCACGTGTCTATCATGCACTGCTTACGTGGCTGATCATACAATGTTCACGTAGCTACCATGTACTGGTCACGTGACTGATCATGCACTAATCACGTAATTGATCATGCACTGAACAAGTGGCTGATCATACACTGATCACGTGACTGATCATGCACTCTTCACGAGACTCATCATGCACAGATCACGAGGCTATCATGCACTGATCACGTGGCTGATCACACACTGATCACGTGACTGATCATGTACTGTTCACGAGACTGATCATGCACTGATCACGTGGATATCATGCACTGATCACGTGTTTGATCATACACTGTTCACGTGTCTGATCATGCACTGCTCACGTGGCTGATCATACACTGTTCATGTAACTGATCATGCACTAATCACGTGGATATCATGCACTGACCACGTGGTTGAACATGCACTGTTCACGTGGCTTATCACACACCTGTCACGTGACTGATCATGCACTGATCACGTGGCACTCATGCACTGATCACGTGGCTGATCATATTCTGCTCACGTAACTGATCATGCACACATCAGGTGGCTATAATGCACTTCTCACCTGGCTGGTCATGCAATGTTCACGTAGCTACCATATACTTGTCACGTGACTGATCATGCACAGATCACGTAAATGATCATGCACTGTTCACGTAACTGATCATGTAATGATCACGTGACTGATCATGCACTGATCACGTGGCTATCATGCACTGCTCACGTGGCTGATCATGCAATGATCACGTAGCAACCATGTACTGGTCACGTGACTGATCATGCACTGATCACGTAATTAATCCTGCACTGATCACCTGACTCATCATGCACTGATCACGTGGCTGATCACACACGTATCACGTGACTGATCATGCACTGATCACGTGGTTATCATACACTGATCACGTGGCTATCATTCACTGATCACGTGGATATCATGCACGGATCAGGTGGCTGATCACACACGTATCACGTGACTGATCATGCACTGATCACGTGGCTATCATGCACTGATCACGTGGCTATCATGCACTGATCACGTGGCTATCATGCACTGATCACGTGGCTGATCATGCAATGATCACGTAGCTACCATGTACTGGTCACGTGACTGATCTTGCACTGATCACGTAATTGATCATGCACTGATCATGTGGCTGATCAAGCACTGATCACGTGGCTATCATGCACTGCTATCGTGGCTGATCATGAAATGATCACGCAGCTACCATGTACTGGTCACGTGACTGATTATGCACTGATCATGTGGCTGATCATGCACTGCTCACGTGGCTGATCATACACTGTTCACATAACTGATCATGCACTGATCACGTGGATATCATGCACTAATCACGTTTCTGAACATGCACTGTTCACATGGCTTATCACACACCTGTCATGTGACTGATCATGCACTGATCACGTGGCACTCTTGCACTGATCACGTGGCTGATCATATTCTGCTCACGTAACTGATCATGCACACATCAGGTGGCTATCATGCACTTCTCACCTGGCTGGTCATGCAATGTTCACGTAGCTACCATATACTGGTCACGTGACTGATCATGCACAGGTCACGTAAATGATCATGCACTGTTCACGTGGCTATCATGCACTGCTCACGTGGCTGATCATGCAATGATCAGGTAGCAATCATGTACTGGTCACGTGACTGATTATGCACTGATCATGTGGCTGATCATGCACTGCTCACGTGGCTGATCATACACTGTTCACATAACTGATCATGCACTGATCACGTGGATATCATGCACTAATCACGTTTCTGAACATGCACTGTTCACATGGCTTATCACACACCTGTCATGTGACTGATCATGCACTGGTCACGTGACTGATCATGCACAGATCACGTGACTGATCATGCACTGATCACGTGGCTATCATGCACTGCTCACGTGGCTGATCATGCAATGATCAGGTAGCAATCATGTACTGGTCACGTGACTGATCATGCACTGATCACGTAATTAATCCTGCACTGATCACCTGATTCATCATGCACTGATCACGTGGCTGATCATGCACTGATCACGTGGCTATCATGCACTACTCACGTGGCTGATCATGCAAAGATCACGTGACAAATCATGAACTGATCACATAGCTATTATGAAATAATCACCTGGCTGATTATGCACTGATCACGTGGCTGATCAATCACTTATACCGTGACTGAGCATGGACTGATCACATGACTATCATGTAGTGATCACGTGACTTAATGGCGCTGATCATGTGACTGATCATGCGCTGATCATGTTTGCTATCATACACTGATCATGTGCCTCTGGAGGCAATACACAAAGAGCTAAGTAGGCACGAATCAAACAGTCAGCAGGCAATAATCATGGAACTCAGCTGTGAGGAATCATGCTGCTCAGCTGGCAATAATCAAGCAGCTGAGCAGGCAGCAATTACGCAGCACAGCTGGCAATTGTCAAGCAGATGACAGGCAGGAATCGTGCAGCTCAGTTGGCAATTGTCAAGCAGATGAGCAGACAGTAATCACGCAGCTCAGCAGGCCCTGATCATGTGACTGAGCATGCACTGTTCACGTGGCTGATCATACACTGATCACGTAACTGATCATGCACTGATCATGTGGCTATCATGCACTGATCACGTGACTGATCATGCACTGATCACGTGACTGACCATGCACTGATCACGTGACTGATCATGCAGTGATGAGTTGGCAATCATGCACTGATTACTTGGCTGATCATACACTGATCACGTGACTGATAATGCACTGATCATCTGGCTATCGTGCACTCATTACCTGGCTATCGTGCACTGATCACGTGGTTGATCATACACTGACACGAGACTGATCTTGCACTGATCACGTCTGTATCATGCACTGATCACCTTACTGCCCATGCACTGATCACGTGGATAAACATACACTGATCATGTCACAGATCATGCAATGATCACGTGGCTATCATGCACTGCTCACGTGGCTGATCATGAAATGATCACGTAGCTACCATGTAATGGTCACGTGAGTGATCATGCACTGATCACGTAATTGATCATACACTGATCAGGTGACTTATCATGCACTGTTCACGAGACTGATCATGCACTGATCACGTGGATATCATGCACTGATCACGTGTTTGATCATACACTGTTCATGTGTCTGACCATGCACTGCTCACGTGGCTGATCATACACTGTTCACGTAACTGATCATGCACTGATCACGTGGATATCATGCACTGATCACGTGGCTGAACATGCACTGTTCACGTGGCTTATCACACACCTGTCACGTGACTGATCATGCACTGATCACGTGGCACTCATGCACTGATCACGTGGCTGATCATATTCTGCTCACGTAACTGATCATGCACACATCAGGTGGCTATCATGCACTTCTCACCTGGCTGGTCATGCAATGTTCACGTAGCTACCATATACTTGTCACGTGACTGATCATGCACAGATCACGTAAATGATCATGCACTGTTCACGGGACTGATCATGTACTGATCACGTGACTGATCACGCACTGATCACGTGGCTATCATGCACTGCTCACGTGGCTGATCATGCAATGATCACCTAGCAACCATGTACTGGTCACGTGACTGATCATGCACTGATCACGTAATTAATCCTGCACTGATCACCTGACTCATCATGCACTGATCACGTGGCTGATCACACACGTATCACGTGACTGATCATGCACTGATCACGTGGCTATCATTCACTGATCACGTGGATATCATGCACGGATCAGGTGGCTGATCACACACGTATCACGTGACTGATCATGCACTGATCACGTGGCTATCATGCACTGATCACGTGGCTATCATGCACTGATCACGTGGCTATCATGCACTGATCACGTGGCTGATCATGCAATGATCACGTAGCTACCATGTACTGGTGACGTGACTGATCTTGCACTGATCACGTAATTGATTATGCACTGATCATGTGGCTGATCAAGCACTGATCACGTGGCTATCATGCACTGCTATCGTGGCTGATCATGAAATGATCACGCAGCTACCATGTACTGGTCACGTGACTGATTATGCACTGATCATGTGGCTGATCATGCACTGCTCACGTGGCTGATCATACACTGTTCACATAACTGATCATGCACTGATCACGTGGATATCATGCACTAATCACGTTTCTGAACATGCACTGTTCACATGGCTTATCACACACCTGTCATGTGACTGATCATGCACTGATCACGTGGCACTCTTGCACTGATCACGTGGCTGATCATATTCTGCTCACGTAACTGATCATGCACACATCAGGTGGCTATCATGCACTTCTCACCTGGCTGGTCATGCAATGTTCACGTAGCTACCATATACTGGTCACGTGACTGATCATGCACAGGTCACGTAAATGATCATGCACTGTTCACGTGGCTATCATGCACTGCTCACGTGGCTGATCATGCAATGATCAGGTAGCAATCATGTACTGGTCACGTGACTGATTATGCACTGATCATGTGGCTGATCATGCACTGCTCACGTGGCTGATCATACACTGTTCACATAACTGATCATGCACTGATCACGTGGATATCATGCACTAATCACGTTTCTGAACATGCACTGTTCACATGGCTTATCACACACCTGTCATGTGACTGATCATGCACTGGTCACGTGACTGATCATGCACAGATCACGTGACTGATCATGCACTGATCACGTGGCTATCATGCACTGCTCACGTGGCTGATCATGCAATGATCAGGTAGCAATCATGTACTGGTCACGTGACTGATCATGCACTGATCACGTAATTAATCCTGCACTGATCACCTGATTCATCATGCACTGATCACGTGGCTGATCATGCACTGATCACGTGGCTATCATGCACTACTCACGTGGCTGATCATGCAAAGATCACGTGACAAATCATGAACTGATCACATAGCTATTATGAAATAATCACCTGGCTGATTATGCACTGATCACGTGGCTGATCAATCACTTATACCGTGACTGAGCATGGACTGATCACATGACTATCATGTAGTGATCACGTGACTTAATGGCGCTGATCATGTGACTGATCATGCGCTGATCATGTTTGCTATCATACACTGATCATGTGCCTCTGGAGGCAATAAACAAAGAGCTAAGTAGGCACGAATCAAACAGTCAGCAGGCAAAATCATGGAACTCAGCTGTGAGGAATCATGCTGCTCAGCTGGCAATAATCAAGCAGCTGAGCAGGCAGCAATTCGCAGCACAGCTGGCAATTGTCAAGCAGATGACAGGCAGGAATCGTGCAGCTCAGTTGGCAATTGTCAAGCAGATGAGCAGACAGTAATCACGCAGCTCAGCAGGCCCTGATCATGTGACTGAGCATGCACTGTTCACGTGGCTGATCATGCACTGATCACGTGATTGATCATGCACTGATCACTTGGATATCATGCACTGATCATGTGGCTGATCATACACTGTTCACGTGTCTGACCGTGCACTGATCACGTGGCTGATCATACACTGCTCACGTAACTGATCATGCACTGATCATGTGGCTATCATGCACTGATCACGTGACTGATCATGCACTGATCACGTGACTGACCATGCACTGATCACGTGACTGATCATGCAGTGATGAGTTGGCAATCATGCACTGATTACTTGGCTGATCATACACTGATCACGTGACTGATAATGCACTGATCATCTGGCTATCGTGCACTCATTACCTGGCTATCGTGCACTGATCACGTGGTTGATCATACACTGACACGAGACTGATCTTGCACTGATCACGTCTGTATCATGCACTGATCACCTTACTGCCCATGCACTGATCACGTGGATAAACATACACTGATCATGTCACAGATCATGCAATGATCACGTGGCTATCATGCACTGCTCACGTGGCTGATCATGAAATGATCACGTAGCTACCATGTAATGGTCACGTGAGTGATCATGCACTGATCACGTAATTGATCATACACTGATCAGGTGACTTATCATGCACTGTTCACGAGACTGATCATGCACTGATCACGTGGATATCATGCACTGATCACGTGTTTGATCATACACTGTTCACGTGACAGACCATGCACTGCTCACGTGGCTGATCATACACTGTTCACGTAACTGATCATGCACTGATCACGTGGATATCATGCACTGATCACGTGGCTGAACATGCACTGTTCACGTGGCTTATCACACACCTGTCACGTGACTGATCATGCACTGATCACGTGGCACTCATGCACTGATCACGTGGCTGATCATATTCTGCTCACGTAACTGATCATGCACACATCAGGTGGCTATCATGCACTTCTCACCTGGTTGGTCATGCAATGTTCACGTAGCTACCATATACTTGTCACGTGACTGATCATGCACAGATCACGTAAATGATCATGCACTGTTCACGGGACTGATCATGTACTGATCACGTGACTGATCATGCACTGATCACGTGGCTATCATGCACTGCTCACGTGGCTGATCATGCAATGATCACGTAGCAACCATGTACTGGTCACGTGACTGATCATGCACTGATCACGTAATTAATCCTGCACTGATCACCTGACTCATCATGCACTGATCACGTGGCTGATCACACACGTATCACGTGACTGATCATGCACTGATCACGTGGCTATCATGCACTGATCACGTGGCTATCATGCACTGATCACGTGGCTATCATGCACGGATCAGGTGGCTGATCACGCACGGATCACGTGACTGATCATGCACTGATCACGTGGCTGATCATGCACTGATCGCGTGGCTGATCATGCACTGATCACGTGGCTATCATGCACTGATCACGTGGCTGATCATGCAATGATCACGTAGCTATCATGTACTGGTCACGTGACTGATCTTGCACTGATCACGTAATTGATCATGCACTGATCACGTGGCTGATCATGCACTGATCACGTGGCTGATCATGCACTGATCACGTAACTGATCATGCACTGATCACGTGGATATCATGCACTAATCACGTTTCTGAACATGCACTGTTCACATGGCTGATCACGCACCTGTCATGTGACTGATCATGCACTGATCACGTGGCACTCTTGCACTGATCACGTGGCTGATCATATTCTGCTCACGTAACTGATCATGCACACATCAGGTGGCTATCATGCACTTCTCACCTGGCTGGTCATGCAATGTTCACGTAGCTACCATATACTGATCACGTGACTGATCATGCACTGATCACGTAACTGATCATGCACTGATCACGTGGCTATCATGCACTGATCACGTGGCTGATCATGCAATGATCAGGTAGCTATCATGTACTGGTCACGTGACTGATCATGCACTGATCATGTAGCTGATCATGCACTGCTCACGTGGCTGATCATGCACTGATCACGTGACTGATCATGCACTGATCACGTGGCTATCATGCACTGATCACGTTTCTGAACATGCACTGTTCACGTGGCTTATCACACACCTGTCATGTGACTGATCATGCACTGATCACGTGACTGATCATGCACAGATCACGTGACTGATCATGCACTGATCACGTGGCTATCATGCACTGCTCACGTGGCTGATCATGCAATGATCAGGTAGCAATCATGTACTGGTCACGTGACTGATCATGCACTGATCACGTAGCTGATCCTGCACTGATCACCTGACTCATCATGCACTGATCACGTGGCTGATCATGCACTGATCACGTGGCTATCATGCACTACTCACGTGGCTGATCATGCAAAGATCACGTGACAAATCATGAACTGATCACGTGGCTGATTATGCAATGATCACGTGGCTGATCATGCACTGATCACGTGGCTGATCAATCACTTATACCGTGACTGAGCATGGACTGATCACATGACTATCATGTAGTGATCACGTGACTTAATGGCTCTGATCATGTGACTGATCATGCGCTGATCATGTTTGCTATCATACACTGATCATGTGCCTCTGGAGGCAATAAACAAAGAGCTGAGTAGGCACGAATCAAACAGTCAGCAGGCAATGATCATGGAACTCAGCTGTGAGGAATCATGCTGCTCAGCTGGCAATAATCAAGCAGCTGAGCAGGCAGGAATTACGCAGCACAGCTGGCAATTGTCAAGCAGATGACAGGCAGGAATCGTGCAGCTCAGCTGGCAATTGTCAAGCAGATGAGCAGACAGTAATCACGCAGCTCAGCAGGCCCTGATCATGTGACTGAGCATGCACTGTTCACGTGGCTGATCATACACTGATCACGTGATTGATCATGCACTGATCACTTGGATATCATGCACTGATCATGTGGCTGATCATACACTGTTCGCGTGTCTGACCATGCACTGATCACGTGGCTGATCATACACTGCTCACGTAACTGATCATGCACTGATCACGTGGCTATCATGCACTGATCACGTGACTGATCATGCACTGATCACGTGACTGACCATGCACTGATCACGTGACTGATCATGCAGTGATGAGTTGGCAATCATGCACTGATCACGTGGCTGATCATGCACTGATCACGTGACTGATCATGCACTGATCATCTGGCTATCGTGCACCCATTACCTGGCTATCGTGCACTGATCACGTGGTTGATCATACACTGATCACGAGACTGATCTTGCACTGATCACGTCTGTATCATGCACTGATCACCTGACTGCCCATGCACTGATCACGTGGCTAAACATACACTGATCATGTCACAGATCATGCAATGATCACGTGGCTATCATGCACTGCTCACGTGGCTGATCATGAAATGATCACGTAGCTACCATGTAATGGTCACGTGACTGATCATGCACTGATCACGTAATTGATCATACACTGATCACGTGACTGATCATGCACTGTTCACGAGACTGATCATGCACTGATCATGTGGATATCATGCACTGATCACGTGTTTGATCATACACTGTTCACGTGTCTGACCATGCACTGCTCACGTGGCTGATCATACACTGTTCACGTAACTGATCATGCACTGATCACGTGGATATCATGCACTGATCACGTGGCTGAACATGCACTGTTCACGTGGCTTATCACACACCTGTCACGTGACTGATCATGCACTGATCACGTGGCACTCATGCACTGATCACGTGGCTGATCATATTCTGCTCACGTAACTGATCATGCACGCATCAGGTGGCTATCATGCACTTCTCACCTGGCTGGTCATGCAATGTTCACGTAGCTATCATATACTGGTCACGTGACTGATCATGCACAGATCACGTAAATGATCATGCACTGTTCACGGGACTGATCATGTACTGATCACGTGACTGATCATGCACTGATCACGTGGCTATCATGCACTGCTCACGTGGCTGATCATGCAATGATCACGTAGCAACCATGTACTGGTCACGTGACTGATCATGCACTGATCACGTAATTAATCCTGCACTGATCACCTGGCTCATCATGCACTGATCACGTGGCTGATCACACACGATCACGTGACTGATCATGCACTGATCACGTGGCTATCATGCACTGATCACGTGGCTATCATGCACGGATCACGTGGCTGATCACACACTGATCACGTGACTGATCATGCACTGATCACGTGGCTATCATGCACTGATCACGTGGCTATCATGCACTGATCACGTGGCTATCATGCACTGATCACGTGGCTGATCATGCAATGATCACGTAGCTACCATGTACTGGTCACGTGACTGATCATGCACTGATCACGTAACTGATCATGCACTGATCACGTGGCTGATCATGCACTGATCACGTGGCTGATCATGCAATGATCACGCAGCTACCCTGTACTGGTCACGTGACTGATAATGCACTGATCACGTGGCTGATCATGCACTGCTCACGTGGCTGATCATACACTGTTCACGTAACTGATCATGCACTGATCACGTGGCTATCATGCACTGATCACGTGGCTGATCATGCACTGTTCACGTGGCTATCACACACTGTCATGTGACTGATCATGCACTGATCACGTGGCACTCATGCACTGATCACGTGGCTGATCATATACTGATCACGTAACTGATCATGCACAGATCAGGTGGCTATCATGCACTGCTCACCTGGCTGGTCATGCAATGTTCACGTAGCTACCATATACTGGTCACGTGACTGATCATGCACTGATCACGTAAATGATCATGCACTGTTCACGTGGCTATCATGCACTGCTCACGTGGCTGATCATGCACTGATCAGGTAGCAATCATGCACTGATCACGTGACTGATTATGCACTGATCATGTGGCTGATCATGCACTGATCACGTGGCTGATCATGCACTGATCACGTGACTGATCATGCACTGATCACGTGGCTATCATGCACTAATCACGTGTCTGAACATGCACTGTTCACGTGGCTTATCACGCACCTGTCACGTGACTGATCATGCACTGGTCACGTGACTGATCATGCACAGATCACGTGACTGATCATGCACTGATCACGTGGCTATCATGCACTGCTCACGTGGCTGATCATGCAATGATCAGGTAGCAACCATGTACTGGTCACGTGACTGATCATGCACTGATCACGTAATTGATCCTGCACTGATCACCTGACTCATCATGCACTGATCACGTGGCTGATCATGCACTGATCACGTGGCTATCATGCACTGACTCACGTGGCTGATCATGCACTGATCACGTGACAAATCATGCACTGATCACATGGCTATTATGCACTGATCACGTGGCTGATCATGCACTGATCACGTGGCTGATCAATCACTTATACCGTGACTGAGCATGGACTGATCACATGACTATCATGTAGTGATCACGTGACTTAATGGCGCTGATCATGTGACTGATCATGCGCTGATCATGTTTGCTATCATACACTGATCACGTGCCTCTGGAGGCAATAAACAAAGAGCTAAGTAGGCACGAATCAAACAGTCAGCAGGCAATAATCATGGAACTCAGCTGTGAGGAATCATGCTGCTCAGCTGGCAATAATCAAGCAGCTGAGCAGGCAGGAATTACGCAGCACAGCTGGCAATTGTCAAGCAGATGACAGGCAGGAATCGTGCAGCTCAGTTGGCAATTGTCAAGCAGATGAGCAGACAGTAATCACGCAGCTCAGCAGGCCCTGATCACGTGACTGAGCATGCACTGTTCACGTGGCTGATCATACACTGATCACGTGATTGATCATGCACTGATCACTTGGATATCATGCACTGATCACGTGGCTGATCATGCACTGTTCACGTGTCTGACCGTGCACTGATCACGTGGCTGATCATGCACTGCTCACGTAACTGATCATGCACTGATCACGTGGCTATCATGCACTGATCACGTGACTGATCATGCACTGATCACGTGGCTGATCATGCACTGATCACGTGACTGATCATGCAGTGATGAGTTGGCAATCATGCACTGATTACTTGGCTGATCATACACTGATCACGTGACTGATAATGCACTGATCATCTGGCTATCGTGCACTCATTACCTGGCTATCGTGCACTGATCACGTGGTTGTTCATACACTGATCACGAGACTGATCTTGCACTGATCACGTCTGTATCATGCACTGATCACCTTACTGCCCATGCACTGATCACGTGGATGAACATACACTGATCATGTCACAGATCATGCAATGATCACGTGGCTATCATGCACTGCTCACGTGGCTGATCATGCAATGATCACGTAGCTACCATGTACTGGTCACGTGAGTGATCATGCACTGATCACGTAATTGATCATACACTGATCAGGTGACTTATCATGCACTGTTCACGAGACTGATCAGGCACTGATCACGTGGATATCATGCACTGATCACGTGTTTGATCATACACTGTTCACGTGTCTGACCATGCACTGGTCTCGTGGCTGATCATGCACTGATCACGTAACTGATCATGCACTGATCACGTGGATATCATGCACTGATCACGTGGCTGAACATGCACTGTTCACGTGGCTTATCACGCACCTGTCACGTGACTGATCATGCACTGATCACGTGGCACTCATGCACTGATCACGTGGCTGATCATATTCTGCTCACGTAACTGATCATGCACACATCAGGTGGCTATCATGCACTTCTCACCTGGCTGGTCATGCAATGTTCACGTAGCTACCATGTACTTGGTCACGTGACTGATCATGCACAGATCACGTAATTGATCATGCACTGTTCACGGGACTGATCATGTACTGATCACGTGACTGATCACGCACTGATCACGTGGCTATCATGCACTGCTCACGTGGCTGATCATGCAATGATCACGTAGCAACCATATACTGGTCACGTGACTGATCATGCACTGATCACGTAATTAATCATGCACTGATCACCTGACTCATCATGCACTGATCACGTGGCTGATCACACACGTATCACGTGACTGATCATGCACTGATCACGTGGCTATCATGCACTGATCACGTGGATATCATGCACGGATCAGGTGGCTGATCACACACGTATCACGTGACTGATCATGCACTGATCACGTGGCTATCATGCACTGATCACGTGGCTATCATGCACTGATCACGTGGCTATCATGCACTGATCACGTGGCTGATCATGCAATGATCACGTAGCTACCATGTACTGGTCACGTGACTGATCTTGCACTGATCACGTAATTGATCATGCACTGATCAC
Organism: Bos javanicus; assembly: GCF_032452875.1. Classification (NCBI taxonomy): domain Eukaryota; kingdom Metazoa; phylum Chordata; class Mammalia; order Artiodactyla; family Bovidae; genus Bos; species Bos javanicus. The sequence continues at coordinate 8,685 of NW_026894354.1, read as the reverse complement.
GTGGCTGATCAAGCACTGATCACGTGGCTATCATGCACTGCTATCGTGGCTGATCATGAAATGATCACGCAGCTACCATGTACTGGTCACGTGACTGATTATGCACTGATCACGTGGCTGATCATGCACTGCTCACGTGGCTGATCATACACTGTTCACATAACTGATCATGCACTGATCACGTGGATATCATGCACTAATCACGTGTCTGAACATGCACTGTTCACATGGCTTATCACACACCTGTCACGTGACTGATCATGCACTGATCACGTGGCACTCTTGCACTGATCACGTGGCTGATCATATTCTGCTCACGTAACTGATCATGCACACATCAGGTGGCTATCATGCACTTCTCACCTGGCTGGTCATGCAATGTTCACGTAGCTACCATATACTGGTCACGTGACTGATCATGCACAGGTCACGTAACTGATCATGCACTGTTCACGTGGCTATCATGCACTGCTCACGTGGCTGATCATGCAATGATCAGGTAGCAATCATGTACTGGTCACGTGACTGATTATGCACTGATCACGTGGCTGATCATGCACTGATCACGTGGCTGATCATGCACTGATCACATAACTGATCATGCACTGATCACGTGGCTATCATGCACTAATCACGTGGCTGAACATGCACTGTTCACATGGCTGATCACACACCTGTCACGTGACTGATCATGCACTGGTCACGTGACTGATCATGCACAGATCACGTGGCTGATCATGCACTGATCACGTGGCTATCATGCACTGCTCACGTGGCTGATCATGCAAAGATCAGGTAGCTACCATGTACTGGTCACGTGACTGATCATGCACTGATCACGTAACTGATCATGCACTGATCACCTGATTCATCATGCACTGATCACGTGGCTGATCATGCACTGATCACGTGGCTATCATGCACTGATCACGTGGCTGATCATGCACTGATCACGTGACAAATCATGAACTGATCACATGGCTATCATGAAATAATCACGTGGCTGATCATGCACTGATCACGTGGCTGATCAATGCACTGATACCGTGACTGATCATGGACTGATCACATGACTATCATGTAGTGATCACGTGACTTAATGGCGCTGATCATGTGACTGATCATGCGCTGATCATGTTTGCTATCATGCACTGATCACGTGCCTCTGGAGGCAATAAACAAAGAGCTGAGTAGGCACGAATCAAACAGTCAGCAGGCAATAATCATGGAACTCAGCTGTGAGGAATCATGCTGCTCAGCTGGCAATAATCAAGCAGCTGATCAGGCAGCAATTACGCAGCACAGCTGGCAATTGTCAAGCAGATGACAGGCAGGAATCGTGCAGCTCAGCTGGCAATTGTCAAGCAGATGAGCAGACAGTAATCACGCAGCTCAGCAGGCCCTGATCACGTGACTGATCATGCACTGATCACGTGGCTGATCATGCACTGATCACGTGACTGATCATGCACTGATCACTTGGATTTCATGCACTGATCACGTGGCTGATCATACACTGTTCACGTGTCTGACCGTGCACTGATCACGTGGCTGATCATACACTGCTCACGTAACTGATCATGCACTGATCACGTGGCTACCATGCACTGATCACGTGACTGATCATGCACTGATCACGTGACTGATCATGCACTGATCACGTGACTGATCATGCACTGATGAGTTGGCAATCATGCACTGATTACTTGGCTGATCATACACTGATCACGTGACTGATCATGCACTGATCATCTGGCTATCGTGCACTCATTAACTGGCTATCGTGCACTGATCACGTGGTTGATCATACACTGATCACGAGACTGATCTTGCACTGATCACGTCTGTATCATGCACTGATCACCTGACTGCCCATGCACTGATCACGTGGATAAACATTCACTGATCATGTCACAGATCATGCAGTGATCACGCGGCTATCATGCACTGCTCACGTGGCTGATCATGAAATGATCACGTAGCTACCATGTACTGGTCACGTGAGTGATCATGCACTGATCACGTAACTGATCATACACTGATCAGGTGACTTATCATGCACTGTTCACGAGACTTATCATGCACTGATCACGTGGATATCATGCACTGATCACGTGTTTGATCATACACTGTTCCCGTGTCTGACCATGCACTGCTCACGTGGCTGATCATACACTGTTCACGTAACTGATCATGCACTGATCACGTGGATATCATGCACTGATCACGTGGCTGAACATGCACTGTTCACGTGGCTTATCACACACCTGTCACGTGACTGATCATGCACTGATCACGTGGCACTCATGCACTGATCACGTGGCTGATCATATTCTGCTCACGTAACTGATCATGCACACATCAGGTGGCTATCATGCACTTCTCACCTGGCTGGTCATGCAATGTTCACGTAGCTACCATATACTGATCACGTGACTGATCATGCACAGATCACGTAAATGATCATGCACTGTTCACGGGACTGATCATGTACTGATCACGTGACTGATCACGCACTGATCACGTGGCTATCATGCACTGCTCACGTGGCTGATCATGCAATGATCACGTAGCAACCATGTACTGGTCACGTGACTGATCATGCACTGATCACGTAATTAATCCTGCACTGATCACCTGACTCATCATGCACTGATCACGTGGCTGATCACACACGGATCACGTGACTGATCATGCACTGATCACGTGGCTATCATGCACTGATCACGTGGCTATCATGCACTGATCAGGTGGCTGATCACGCACGTATCACGTGACTGATCATGCACTGATCACGTGGCTGATCATGCACTGATCACGTGGCTATCATGCACTGATCACGTGGCTATCATGCACTGATCACGTGGCTGATCATGCAATGATCACGTAGCTACCATGTACTGATCACGTGACTGATCTTGCACTGATCACGTAACTGATCATGCACTGATCACGTGGCTGATCATGCACTGATCACGTGGCTATCATGCACTGCTATCGTGGCTGATCATGAAATGATCACGCAGCTACCATGTACTGGTCACGTGACTGATTATGCACTGATCACGTGGCTGATCATGCACTGATCACGTGGCTGATCATGCACTGATCACGTAACTGATCATGCACTGATCACGTGGCTATCATGCACTGATCACGTGGCTGATCATGCACTGATCACGTGGCTGATCACACACCTGTCACGTGACTGATCATGCACTGATCACGTGGCACTCATGCACTGATCACGTGGCTGATCATGCACTGATCACGTGACTGATCATGCACACATCACGTGGCTATCATGCACTTCTCACCTGGCTGGTCATGCAATGTTCACGTACCTACCATATACTGGTCACGTGACTGATCATGCACAGGTCACGTAACTGATCATGCACTGATCACGTGGCTATCATGCACTGATCACGTGGCTGATCATGCAATGATCACGTAGCTATCATGCACTGGTCACGTGACTGATCATGCACTGATCACGTGGCTGATCATGCACTGATCACGTGGCTGATCATGCACTGATCACGTAACTGATCATGCACTGATCACGTGGCTATCATGCACTGATCACGTGGCTGAACATGCACTGTTCACGTGGCTGATCACGCACCTGATCATGTGACTGATCATGCACTGGTCACGTGGCTGATCATGCACTGATCACGTGACTGATCATGCACTGATCACGTGGCTATCATGCACTGATCACGTGGCTGATCATGCACTGATCACGTGACTGATCATGCACTGATCACGTGGCTATCATGCACTGCTCACGTGGCTGATCATGCAATGATCACGTAGCTATCATGCACTTCACGTGACTGATCATGATCACGTGACTATCATGCACTGATCACGTGGCTGATCATGCACTGATCACGTGACTGATCATGCACTGATCACGTGGCTGATCATGCACTGCTCACGTGGCTGATCATGCAATGATCACGTAGCAACCATGCACTGGTCACGTGACTGATCATGCACTGATCACGTAGTTGATCCTGCACTGATCACGTGACTCATCATGCACTGATCACGTGGCTGATCATGCACTGATCACGTGGCTATCATGCACTGCTCACGTGGCTGATCATGCACAGATCACGTGACTGATCATGCACTGATCACATGGCTATTATGCACTGATCACGTGGCTGATTATGCACTGATCACGTGGCTGATCATGCACTGATACCGTGACTGAGCATGGACTGATCACGTGACTATCATGTAGTGATCACGTGACTTAATGGCGCTGATCATGTGACTGATCATGCGCTGATCATGTTTGCTATCATGCACTGATCACGTGCCTCTGGAGGCAATAAACTAAGAGCTGAGTAGGCACGAATCAAACAGTCAGCAGGCAATAATCATGGAACTCAGCTGTGAGGAATCATGCTGCTCAGCTGGCAATAATCAAGCAGCTGATCAGGCAGGAATTACGCAGCACAGCTGGCAATTGTCAAGCAGATGACAGGCAGGAATCGTGCAGCTCAGCTGGCAATTGTCAAGCAGATGAGCAGACAGTAATCACGCAGCTCATCATGCCCTGATCACGTGACTGAGCATGCACTGTTCACGTGGCTGATCATACACTGATCACGTAACTGATCATGCACTGATCACGTGGCTATCATGCACTGATCACGTGGCTGATCATGCACTGATCACGTGACTTACCATGCACTGATCACGTGACTGATCATGCACTGATGAGTTGGCAATCATGCACTGATCACGTGGCTGATCATACACTGATCACGTGACTGATAATGCACTGATCATCTGGCTATCGTGCACTCATTACCTGGCTATCGTGCACTGATCGCGTGGTTGATCATACACTGATCACGAGACTGATCTTGCACTGATCACGTCTGTATCATGCACTGATCACCTGACTGCCCATGCACTGATCACGTGGATGAACATACACTGATCACGTCACAGATCATGCAATGATCACGTGGCTATCATGCACTGCTCACGTGGCTGATCATGCAATGATCACGTAGCTACCATGTACTGGTCACGTGAGTGATCATGCACTGATCACGTAATTGATCATACACTGATCAGGTGACTGATCATGCACTGTTCACGAGACTGATCATGCACTGATCACGTGGATATCATGCACTGATCACGTGTTTGATCATACACTGTTCGCGTGTCTGACCATGCACTGCTCACGTGGCTGATCATACACTGTTCACGTAACTGATCATGCACTGATCACGTGGATATCATGCACTGATCATGTGGCTGAACATGCACTGTTCACGTGGCTTATCACACACCTGTCACGTGACTGATCATGCACTGATCACGTGGCACTCATGCACTGATCACGTGGCTGATCATATTCTGCTCACGTAACTGATCATGCACACATCAGGTGGCTATCATGCACTTCTCACCTGGCTGGTTATGCAACGTTCTCGTAGCTACCATATACTGGTCACGTGACTGATCATGCACAGATCACGTAAATGATCATGCACTGTTCACGTGACTGATCATGTACTGATCACGTGACTGATCGCGCACTGATCACGTGGCTATCATGCACTGCTTACGTGGCTGATCATGCAATGATCACGTAGCAACCATGTACTGGTCACGTGACTGATCATGCACTGATCACGTAATTAATCCTGCACTGATCACCTGACTCATCATGCACTGATCACGTGGCTGATCACACACGTATCACGTGGCTGATCATGCACTGATCACGTGACTGATCATGCACTGATCACGTGGCTATCATGCACTGATCACGTGGCTATCACACACGTATCACGTGACTGATCATGCACTGATCACGTGGCTGATCATGCACTGATCACGTAGCTATCATGCACTGATCACGTGGCTATCATGCACTGATCACGTGGCTGATCATGCAATGATCACGTAGCTACCATGTACTGGTCACGTGACTGATCATGCACTGATCACGTAATTGATCATGCACTGATCACGTGGCTGATCATGCACTGATCACGTGGCTATCATGCACTGCTATCGTGGCTGATCATGCAATGATCACGCAGCTACCATGTACTGGTCACGTGACTGATCATGCACTGATCACGTGGCTGATCATGCACTGATCACGTGGCTGATCATACACTGTTCACATGGCTGATCATGCACTGATCACGTGGATATCATGCACTGATCACGTGGCTGAACATGCACTGTTCACGTGGCTTATCACACACCTGTCATGTGACTGATCATGCACTGATCACGTGGCACTCTTGCACTGATCACGTGGCTGATCATACACTGATCACGTAACTGATCATGCACACATCAGGTGGCTATCATGCACTGCTCACCTGGCTGATCATGCAATGATCACGTAGCTACCATGTACTGGTCACGTGACTGATCATGCACAGGTCACGTAAATGATCATGCACTGATCACGTGGCTATCATGCACTGATCACGTGGCTGATCATGCAATGATCAGGTAGCAATCATGTACTGGTCACGTGACTGATCATGCACTGATCACGTGGCTGATCATGCACTGATCACGTGGCTGATCATGCACTGATCACGTAACTGATCATGCACTGATCACGTGGCTATCATGCACTGATCACGTGGCTGAACATGCACTGTTCACGTGGCTGATCACACACTGTCATGTGACTGATCATGCACTGGTCACGTGACTGATCATGCAGAGTCACGTGACTGATCATGCACTGATCACGTGGCTATCATGCACTGCTCACGTGGCTGATCATGCAATGATCACGTAGCAACCATGCACTGGTCACGTGACTGATCATGCACTGATCACGTAATTGATCATGCACTGATCACCTGATTCATCATGCACTGATCACGTGGCTGATCATGCACTGATCACGTGGCTATCATGCACTGATCACGTGGCTGATCATGCACAGATCACGTGACAAATCATGCACTGATCACATAGCTATCATGAATGATCACCTGGCTGATCATGCACTGATCACGTGGCTGATCATGCACTGATACCGTGACTGAGCATGGACTGATCACATGACTATCATGTAGTGATCACGTGACTTAATGGCGCTGATCATGTGACTGATCATGCGCTGATCATGTTTGCTATCATATACTGATCATGTGCCTCTGGAGGCAATAAACAAAGAGCTGAGTAGGCACGAATCAAACAGTCAGCAGGCAATAATCATGGAACTCAGCTGTGAGGAATCATGCTGCTCAGCTGGCAATAATCAAGCAGCTGAGCAGGCAGGAATTACGCAGCACAGCTGGCAATTGTCAAGCAGATGACAGGCAGGAATCGTGCAGCTCAGCTGGCAATTGTCAAGCAGATGAGCAGACAGTAATCACGCAGCTCAGCAGGCCCTGATCACGTGACTGAGCATGCACTGTTCACGTGGCTGATCATACACTGATCACGTGATTGATCATGCACTGATCACTTGGATTTCATGCACTGATCACGTGGCTGATCATACACTGTTCACGTGTCTGACCGTGCACTGATCACGTGGCTGATCATGCACTGCTCACGTAACTGATCATGCACTGATCACGTGGCTACCATGCACTGATCACGTGACTGATCATGCACTGATCACGTGACTGACCATGCACTGATCACGTGACTGATCATGCACTGATGAGTTGGCAATCATGCACTGATTACTTGGCTGATCATACACTGATCACGTGACTGATCATGCACTGATCATCTGGCTATCTGCACTCATTACCTGGCTGATCGTGCACTGATCACGTGGTTGATCATACACTGATCACGAGACTGATCATGCACTGATCCGTCTGTATCATGCACTGATCACCTTACTGCCCATGCACTGATCACGTGGATAAACATACACTGATCATGTCACAGATCATGCAATGATCACGTGGCTATCATGCACTGCTCACGTGGCTGATAATGCAATGATCACGTAGCTACCATGTACTGGTCACGTGACTGATCATGCACTGATCACGTAATTGATCATGCACTGATCAGGTGACTTATCATGCACTGTTCACGAGACTGATCATGCACTGATCACGTGGCTATCATGCACTGATCACGTGTCTGATCATACACTGTTCACGTGGCTGACCATGCACTGCTCACGTGGCTGATCATACACTGTTCACGTGACTGATCATGCACTGATCACGTGGATATCATGCACTGATCACGTGGCTGATCATGCACTGTTCACGTGGCTTATCACACACCTGTCACGTGACTGATCATGCACTGATCACGTGGCACTCATGCACTGATCACGTGACTGATCATATTCTGATCACGTAACTGATCATGCACACATCAGGTGGCTATCATGCACTTCTCACCTGGCTGGTCATGCAATGTTCACGTAGCTACCATATACTGGTCACGTGACTGATCATGCACAGATCACGTAATGATCATGCACTGATCACGGGACTGATCATGTACTGATCACGTGACTGATCATGCACTGATCACGTGGCTATCATGCACTGATCACGTGGCTGATCATGCAATGATCGCATGCAACCATGTACTGGTCACGTGACTGATCATGCACTGATTCGCGTAATTAATCACGTGCACTGATCACCTGACTCATCGCTGCACTGATCACGTGGCTGATCACAC